>NC_136692.1:30510853-30530853 GCF_947650265.1 Symphodus melops | reverse complement strand
GTGAGAATAAGCCGTCAGGAGCTGCATGAAGAGAAACAACCCTGATGAGAGTCACGACCTTCACACCGGCTGGTGAGAGGCTGCAGACAGACGGCGTGTTCAACATGCATTTATAACACTGTGTGTGTGTGTGTGTGTGTGTGTGTGTGTGTGTGTGTAGGTGTGTGTGTGTGTGTGTGTGTGTATTCATTACCAAGAGGAAGCAATTCTGAGTTGCTCCGAGGGAAGCTCTTGAGTTGCCATTGTTCAGCCCTTCCTGTCTGGGAGGAAAACTCAGACTTCTTTTTCACCTTTTCTTCTTCATTTATTTTCACATGTTGCTGTTTTTTATTTTACATTCCTGCGTTGATAAAACACAACAACACAAAGTCAAACCTTTTTTTTTTTTTTTTTTCATAGAAACCTGATATTGATCATTTGTCAATCATTCCCTCTCTACATGATGTTTCATCCTCCTCGGCACGCGCTGCATGATGTTGGAGAGTCGAGCTTGTGTTCTGCTGCCATCAAGTGGCCAAGACACGTCAAGACGCTTTTACTAACAGAGACACACACACACACACACACACACACACACACACACACACACACACACACACACACACACAAATAAAGGCCTGACTGATGGAGTCCAAGAATATTTTAAATGGGAAACATTTAATCTCAAAATGCATCCTGACTAATCTCCATCAATCATCCTGATCACTCTGTGGCGTCTCTTCAGATTTAAATAAAGTTTTTTTTTTTTTTTTTAAATCGCCAACACAGTTGCAGGTAATTGCATACTTCTGTGCAATTAAAGTTAATTAGACTCACCTGTCTGTGGTCGCCACGTTAAAGCGTGGACCTCGTGGAAGGTGAGTTCAGGTGTCAGAGGAGGAGCAGCACAGAGATCCAACATGCCAACCAAGAACATGACAGACGAGCGGCTCGGCAAGTTTAAAAACAAAGGCAAAGACCCCGCGGTGAGTCCGAGTCCGGTCCGGGTCCAGTCCGGGTCCAGTCCTCCTCACACTCTCTTATTATCTGATGTGATTTTCAGTCCTCACTCTTCTTCTTGACTCGCTGCAGAAGCTGCGGGAGAGACGGATCGCGGAGTGCGTGGAGCTGAGGAAGGTTCATAAGAATGAGAATTTCATGAAGAGGAGAAATGTGACGCTGTCGTCTCTACCGGACGAGGAGGCCCTCTCCCCGGACTACTACTCCACCGACACGGTGCGTTCACGGACACTTTAGACGGTTCAGTACGGGACTGTTTGGATGCTGACGTCGTCTGTGTGGTCACAGGTGCCGGTGATGTCCATCGATGACATCATCAAGGAGGTGAACAGTGACGTTAAGGAGGCCCAGATCAGAGGCTGCCAGGCGGCCAGGTGAGTCTGCTGTGTATAAAGAGAGGTAAGGAACTGAGCAACATTAAGTGACCAGAACCAGACTCGTGTAGAACAGACAGAAACCTGGAACAGAATCAGACTCACATAGAACAGACAGAACCCTGGATCAGAACCAGACTCGGGTTATCTGTCCCTCAGGAAGCTGCTGTCTCAGGAGCGTAACCCTCCTCTGAAGGCGATCATAGACACCGGTCTGCTGGCCCGCTTCGTGTCCTTCCTGAGTATGGATGATGAGCCCACGCTGCAGTTCGAGGCTGCCTGGGCGCTCACCAACGTCGCCTCAGGAACGTCCTGGCATACTCAGCAGGTGAGGAGACGGCCACGTGTAAACGTAGCGCCGGTCCACTCAAACTTTAAGGTCATGAGGATTAAGCCGTGTTTGTCTCAGGTGGTGGAAGGCGGCGCAGTGCCAGCCTTCATCTCCCTGCTGGCCTCCCCGATGCTGCACATCAGTGAACAGGCTGTCTGGGCTCTGGGAAACATTGCAGGTAAAGTTAACTCGTACAACAAGGCGACGGACCCGTCACTGTGCACGCCCAGTTAGCGCTTGCTAACGATGACGTGCATAATCTCATCAGGTGACGGCGCAGCTTCTCGGGACATCCTGATCGAGTGCAACGTCGTCCCAGCTCTACTCGCTCGCATCTCCCCGGACACACCCGTAAGTGCTGCTTGAATCCAGAAGGATTTAAATCGGCTTCTGTTGAGTCGACTTGATTGGTGAGTATGCGGTGGCCGGGCTCGTCCTCCATGCGGCCCTGAAGAGACGATACCGCCTGGCGGTCCGCCACCTGCAGGGACCCTGCGGTCGGCCACCTGCAGGGTGAAACGTAGACCAGGTGACAAGTGGCCTTGGTGTGCTGAACCCCAGCAGCACAGACTGGTTTGTTTTTATCAAGTTGAAAACAGATTTGTGTGACATCATTTCTCAGAGTTAGCGACGACGTATCCAGAGACCCGTGAGTCCGGGTTGGTGTAATCGGCCGGTGGCGCCATGAAAGTCTTTCATAAAACAGTCTCAGCTTCTGTCTTTTGCGTTCTCACTCCAGGTCGGTTACCTGCGTAACCTCACGTGGACACTATCCAACCTGTGTCGAAATAAGAACCCCTTTCCCCCGCTGTCTGCGGTCATGCAGGTACGCTTCACTATAATGAAAAGTACCCGAGCTTGAGGGTTCTGGCTGCAGGGAGACTGACGTGCTGTACCTTGTCCTTCAGCTGCTCCCCTCTCTGATCCAGCTGCTCCATTTCAGCGATAAAGACATCCTGTCTGATGCATGCTGGGCGATCTCCTACCTGTCCGACGGGGAGAACGAGCGCATCGATGTCGTGGTGAAAACCGGCATCATCCCTCGGCTGGTGGAGCTCATGGGCCACGACGAGCTCAGCGTCATGGTAATGGTATCAAATAACCTCCAACCTGTATTATCACTGAGTCATCCACATTAACGGCTGGCTCACCTGCAGACGCCGGCTCTGAGGTCCATCGGGAACATCGTGAGCGGCTCAGACCTCCAGACTCAGGCGGCGGTCGACTCGGGTGTTTTAAATGTCCTACCTCAGCTGATGAGGCACCCGAAGCCCAGCGTGCAGAAGGAGGCCGCGTGGGCTCTGTCCAACATCGCTGCAGGACCCTGTAAGCAGATCCAGCAGCTCATCACCTGCGGCCTCCTCCCGCCGCTGGTTGAACAGCTCAGAAATGTGAGTAACGGCATCCCGGAGAGGGCGGGCGCTCTGCTCTAACAGTGCTTTCTGGTAGAAGTCGAAGGTCGTTCAGGAGAGAAGTCTCCGCTGACCTCTGAAGTCCGACGTGAGAAAGAGCTGCGTGGCTTCTTAACGGTGTTTTGTTGAATCCTCAGGGAGACTTCAAGACTCAGAGGGAGGCAGTGTGGGCAGTAACAAACTTCACCAGCGGGGGCACCGTGGAGCAGGTGGTTCAGCTGGTGCAGTGTGGCGCCCTGGAGGCCATCATCAACCTGCTGCAGGTCAAAGACGCCAAAGTCATCCTGGTCATACTGGACGCCATCAACAACATCTTCATGGTGAGGAGGCGAGGACGTGCACTCGATTTACTCTCAGACAGAGTATCGGTCATTTCCGTAACGACGCGAGTGTTTTCAGGCGGCGGAGAAGCTCGGCGAGACGGACAAACTGAGCCTGCTGGTCGAGGAGCTGGGAGGACTGGACCGCATTGAGATGCTGCAGAACCATGACAACGAGACGGTGTACCAGGCCGCACACGCCATCATCGAGAAGTACTTCTGTGACGTGAGTGACTGGCTGTGATTCGCTGGGTGGAAGGCTCCTAAAGTCGTGTCTGAACGTTTGTTTCTGTTTTTTAGAGTGACGTCGGAGAAGTGAAGGTCGACTCATCAGCTGACTCGTTTGTATTCAAGACTCCTGATGTTCAGACCGCCTTTGAATTTTAAGCTTTTTGTGTCTCTAATTAAAAGTAAAATAAATAAATGTTTTCATACAGTACTCGGTCTGGTGCTTGTTTCCAACGCCGCCCTTTAAAGGACCAATTAGAGAGCTGCTCTCTTCCTCTGTGATCAATCAGCCAATCAGAGAGCTGCTCTCTTCCTCTGTGATCATGAAGGAAACCTGCTGTGTTGAAGCTTCTCTGACAACAACGCAGCAGCCAGTATGTCCTCCTTCTAACTTTAGATTCTGCTCCTGAATGTTCTGGATCTGATTGGACCAGAGAAGGTAGGCGGGGCTTTGAAGGCCGTTTTGGACGCCCCTGGGTTTGCCAGATATGAGAGCAGTTATCAGGTGAACAGGTGTTGCAGCGATGGAAGCGGGCAGTGGAACTGCTTCAGATAGAAGTGATTGTACCCGAGCTAAAAAGCCTCTGCATGTTTCTAATAAGCTCCAGCAGCAGAAAGCTGCTCAAACTAGGATCAATGTTGGAGATGAAACATGGAGAGAGGTTAGAACGCGGCGCTGACGTGTAGAAGGGTGATGAACTTTTGGAAGTTGAAACTCTGGTCGAAGGAACTTCCCACCAAACCGACTCTCCTGGTTTCACACATTTCACCAGTGTGGTCATTCTGAACTTCTCAACGGCAAACTTTCAGTTTTCACTTCCTGTTTGAACTTCTCTTTTGTTGAGTTAAAAATAGTCGGCTCAACACTCTGATATTACGCCAACTCATCGCTGCTTCCAGAAATAAATCTGAGGCGGATGTTAAAACTGACATGGACCTTCATAAACTAAAGGCTAACGGAAAACAATCCTTCAGCTGATTCAACTCTGAAGTCAAAATCTAATTTGCACTTTGTTTTTTATACAGATATGAGATCTTTCTCTCTGCTTCATGGCGCTGAATGGGATTCAATTTGTTATGGTCAAAGCATTAAAGTCACATTTCAAATAAAGAGCGACCTCTTAAAGACATTTTATGTTTCACCCTGTCAACACAGTGAACAGTTTCTCAATGAGGGAGACGATATTTAAAACCTGGGCGTGTAGAGTAATCGGTTTGTGTGAAAATATTTTGTGTAATTTTGGGAAAACGGACTACTTCTAATCTTGAAGTTGCACCTTTTTGGAAGTGATGATGGTGCAGCTGCATTAGTCATACCAGCTACCTTTATCTAATCCTGGGGAATCCGTGGAAACTACGAGGGCGGGGCTTGCTGGAGAGGCTGACCCCACGTGGACTCTGGAGAGCCCCACGCCAGCTCTGAAATAAAAGGACGACCGACAGACCAAAGACCGCACGGTTTGGGATAGTCTGAGCAGCTGCTGTATCGTCGTCCTGGTAAGATTGTTAACTCGCACATTTAATCGAGGCAGGGGAATGAAAGTGACCTTTTGACCTTCTCGTTAGGTTCCTGTAATCATGCTGAAGTTGTTGGTGTGTATCGTCTGTGCCAGGATGATCCCTCTGGACGCAGAGACGGTAAGAAACCAGTGAGACGACCTCCTGAGCCTGTGGAGACTTAAAGGAGTAATAATCAAACTCACTGGTCTCCTTTGCGGTCTGATCCACAGGAGGCTGCATCCTCAGCACCTGAACATCCTGAAGGGGGGGTCCAGAACATTTCTGTCCAGGCTGCCACACACAAATCCACCAACGCTTCCCTGAAGGCCTCGGGTGTCCCGGCGCAGGTTCCCTCAGGTCTGTCTGGACTCATCAGGATCCCTCTGAGCCTGTTTCCTGACTCCGTAGACGACATGTATTACGGCTGCTCCCACAAGATGCTGATCAAAGTGAAGCGTCACTACCTCCCACGGAGCAGCAGGGAGGGTCTGCACGCCACCTACACCAAACTGTGTGCGCTGAAAGCCATGAAGGAGAAGGACCTGTACGACCCGTTGTCCTGGGATCACTTCAGGGCCCTTTGTGCCTACACGGCCGGGTCATACGACGACTTGAACCGAGCAGTACGCAAAGGGAAGGCTTCCTACAAGACCTCGTTTGAATTCCACGCCCTCCACTTCCTGCTTTCGGACGCCATCCGGCTCCTAAAACTCAACCAGCGAAGCTGCTACACGACCTACAGGAGGAGCAGACTGCTCTTCGGCGGCGAGTCTGGACAAACGGTCCGCTTCGGGTCGTTCGCCTCCAGCTCCCTGAACAAGGAGCTGCGGCAGTTTGGACGAAGGTCCTGCTTTGAGATCCACACGTGTTACGGCGCCTACCTCAAGTCCTACTCGGAGTTCGACTCGGACGAGTACGAGGTGCTGATTCCGCCGTACGAGATGTTCAATATCGTGTCCGTGGATCGGTCGGGAGAGAGCGACTTAAAGTGTGACGTGGTGTTCAAGCTGGAGACCGCCGGCGTTTACAGCAGTCTGAACTGTCAGGCTGCGGACCTGCTTTAAAAAGTCACCGAGACAGTTTATGACTTCAACACGAGACATTTAGAGCGGCAGAAACTCTTTATTTAAGTCCCTAAAATGTGTTTACAAAGATACATCAGCTGCTCGGAACACTTTGCATTCATTGGCTGAAAATTTTAAAATAATTTAGTGCTTTTTTGTTTTGGAGAGATCGTACAGTGATTAGAGATGGGAGTGTAGGACAGGAGCTCCAGGTCAGATTCTAACCCGGGCTGCCGGCCTGCCTCTGTACGTGGGCCGGCGTTAATGTGCCACACAGCCACAAGCTGTGACGTGATTGGTTGTTCACTCTGCTGTAATAAACCTTCTGGGTTTCTTTGCTCCCGTCTTCTCTCAGAGCGGCGGCTCAGCTCCTTTATCTAGTCTTCACTTCCTTTTTGGCTCATTGTTTGGGACGTTGTCCTTCAAAATAAAATGTGTGAGCTGATTTAAACTCGTGTGTGTGTGTGGCGTCTCTTCCTTTAATGTTTCTCTCATGGAGGTAACTGTGACCTTAAAGCTCTCAAACATACGATAAAGAAAATGTGATTAATCCAGTTTAAATAAATCATGTGGTTCAGACGAACATCAAGCTGGCAGACCAAACTAAACGATCCACTGATGTCATCCAGCAAACTTCAAAACACATCAGAAGCATCTGTCCATAAATGTATGATAGATGGATAGATAGATAGATACTTTATTGATCCCGAGGGAAATTCAAGACATGATGATGAGGTATGATCAGGAAACAAACATCCAGAAAGTGTTGCAAAAACTTTAATTCAGTTCAGATGTGAAAATGTTTTATACATTTTAAATGATCGAACTCAAAGCACCAGACGTTGGTCCTCCATAACCTTAAACGATTTGATCTGAAATGATCCTCTGAAGGAATTTTTGTTTCCTGTTGGAGCGACGATTTTACCCCGACGCCGTTTCTGTTCGACCTCCCCGTCACTCACAGAGACGGGCGAGGAAGGAGGAGGGGCCTCTACAAGGCACGGAGAATATTCACATGAAATATTGACCTTTGACCTGCGTCAAAAAAACGTATCAGGCTCCCAGCGAGCCGTTTGTTGACAAGCCTCTGAGGGTTGTGATTTCAGTCGGCAGCTCGTTGGTCCACCTTCAAAATAAAAGCACCAGATGTAACCCTACGAAACAGAAATCCACAGAACAGAATTGAATCTTTAATATAACGGACACAGTGTAGGCAGCAAGCGTGGGGGGGGTCCGATCACGCTGTAAGAACACAGACGTGATCCTGTTCTGAAGCAGGTCCACGTTCGGATCCAGACCCGACGGACTCGTCACATCCTGTAAAGCATCGTTTGATTCTTTACGTCTCAAATGGTCGTCACGTTTTTTTTTAATGCTAGACGGTAATTTCAAGTTTCATCATCAGATCTTCTCTGGTTTGTTCATGAGAGGAAGTCATATTAAGAACAACAGGAAGTGGTGCAGCAGGCGGCGGACCTGAAAGCTAATGTGCAGCGTTAATGCTTTAAATAGAGACACACTGAAGTCAACATACTAAACTTCCTGCAGACACGCGTGAGCACTGTGCGTCCGCTCGTCTGTCAAACACATCAACAAACACACGTACGGTCTTTGTTCCCCATCGTTAAAAAGGAGGGTTTTATTCTGAAAATAAACGGGATGTTGATGTGGAGTTCGACTTCCTGTCGTGCTCCTGCGTGAGACGCAGCGGACTAAAGGAACGGATGCGCCGGAGCGCCAGTGGAGTTTAGAGTTCAGACGGAAGATGTTGAGCGTGACGGAGAGACGAACACTGAAGCTACAGACGGAGAGACGAACACTGAAGCTACAGACGGAGAGACGAACACTGAAGCTACAGACGGAGAGACGAACACTGAAGCTACAGACGGAGAGACGAACACTGAAGCTACAGACGGAGAGACGAACACTGAAGCTACAGACGGACTGAGGTAACGTTGTGATTCCAGCGGGAAACTTCCGAGTCTACATCTTCTCGTAGGTGAGTTCATGTCCGCAGGTGGTGCAGCTTTTCCTGTACAGGTCCTCCTCCGGGTCCACCACCTCCTCTGGTCCGTACTGATGCTGGTGAACGCTGGTGTCTTTGGTCCACATGCTGCTCCTCACCGCCCTGCGCAGCTCTGACACACACACACACACATGAAACATGAGGATTGATTTAACTCCCACGACCTTCTTGTTGATGAATTCCAGGTTTGATGTTGTGACTGACCTTTGACCTTCTTGTTGAAGCGTTTCTGTTTCTGCACCTCCTTGTTCTCCTCCCTCGTCTCTCGGGCCTCCTCCAGCGCCTCCTCTGAGCCCCACACCTCCAAACATCTCTTCTCCACCTGCCCGCCCAAAGACACAGAACCAATGATCACATGTACTCGCCTCATCAGAGGAGCCAGGAGAACCACATGAGGAGCTTTTCTCTTTGTTAGTGTGCTTCTCTGCACAGGAGTGTGACACACACACACACACACACACACACACACACACACACACACACACCTGTACTCGGAGGTAGAGCTTCATGTCTCCCCAGCGCGGGTTGTGAGGGTTCTTCTTCAGGGTGAACCTGAGGGGGGGCTCTCTCTTGTCCAGGTCGCAGTCCTTCAGCAGGTAGTGCGTCTTGGCCTCGGTCCTGGAGATCAGCTTGTGTTTCTCCTCGTTGTCTCTGAAGCAGGAACAGAGGCACGCCGTTAAGCCGTCACATTCGTTAACACTCCGTTCACAACAAAGAGGATCTGAGGAAAAATAACATTTGGGATGGGAATGGTGTGAATCTGGAAATCCTTTAAGATCACATCACTCTTACTTTTTAAACATGTATTTTAGTTTTGGGTTTTTTTTTGCTTTTATTTTGAAAGGGAAGTTGAGAGAGTAAAACCAGGGAGAGATAATGTGTGATTGGCCAATCAGAACACAGCCGGACAAATAATAATATGATTTATAACTACAGGGTCACATGGATGGAGTGTGATTAGTGTGTGTGTGTGTGTGTGTGTGTGTGTGTGTGTGTGTGTGTACCTGCACTTGTCACAGACACTCAGATCAAAGCTGTTGCTCAAATATGAGTCCATGAAGGGTTTTTCACATTCATCACAAATCAGGTAGTCTGGCTCGATGACTGGAGCTGCAAATAAAACACACACACACACACACTTCTGTCAGGTAACACACGCGCACGCGGACACATGGACGCGCGCGAACACACACACACCTGGCTGATGCACAACCTTCCTGCTCCTCTGCTCCTCCACAGCCCCCTCCTCCTCGTCGATGAAGAAGCCGGCCCCGGAGTCGATGGTCCTGGACACTTTGGCCGAGGATGCTCCCTCCACGGCGGACAGAGAGCGGCTCGCGAGCCTCGCCTGCCGGAGCATCAGCGCCTGCTGCCGGTTCCGCTCGATCTTAGCCCGCATCGCTGCAGACAGCTCGGGTCTGGGACTCTGTTCTGGGCCGGGACCGGGGGGATCCGGTCCCTGAGAGTCTGACGGCTCCATGGTGCCGTCTCACACAGACATCAACACACAACCAAAGATGCCATCTGAGTGCAGCTGGAGCCTGTTGTTACAAACCAAAGCTGCTTACTTCCGGTTTCTTCTTCTTCTTCTTCTTCTTCTTCGGGTGAGGCAGGGCGCACTGCTGCCCTCTACTGTTCTGTATCCTCATCTGTGTCACTTCTTAAATAGACTCTGAATCTGTTTGTTTTCTCCTTCACAAAGACTCCAAACATGTTCTTCTGTCTTTTAAGTGATTGTTGGCAATTATCGTTATCGTCTTTTTTTACCCCATAAAAACAAAATATTTTTTAAAGATTGACATTAAAAACTTTTATTTCAACAGATAGATAGATAGATAGATAGATAGATAGATAGATAGATAGATAGATAGATAGATAGATAGATAGATAGATAGATACTTTATTTATCCCGAGGGAAATTCAAGTTGTTGTTTTTTTTTTTTGATTTTTAAAGATTTTTTTTAGATTTTTTTTTTAGAACAGACCTAAAGCTAAAGGAAGTAGGGTTGAAAACAAGACATTCACAACACCTACCACCTAAATAACACCCAAAGAAAAAAGACAGAGAAGGTGTTAAATACTGAAAAGGTCTCTGGGTAATGGACTGTGGGGGTTTTCAGCACTCCACCATCAGGGTAATTCACAATCCACCCACAATGACCAATAACCCCCCCCCCCCCCCCTTCTTTCATGTTCCCATGTGTGCATCCTTTCTTTTGCTGACTTTACCTTTTCATGATTTCTCTGACAGTCCCTGCAGCACGGCGCTTTTTACATTTTCCTCCTGTGTCGCAGTCTTTGCACGGTTATCTGCACCCTCCTTACCCTTCACACCCACGTGTGCTAGACCCCAAATGAAGCCCACCTCACACCTCACATCTAATTCTCTGTTTATAATATTTCTGTGAACTCCTGACTTTGCCTCTGATCCTAAACCAACCGTCAGCTCTGCAGTGAACATGTGCTCCGGACAGCCGGCGCCCCCCTTTTTCAACTTTCAGCTCAGGTATGTAAACGCCTCATGTGCAGTAATTTCTAACATCAGTTTATTCAGTTCTGTGGCTGAAACATGGATGGAACCTCCTTTCTGAGAGTCGTTTTAAAGCCAGACCTGTTTCCAACCTGTGGCTCCTTTCATGCACGTCATTCCACACACTCTCTCTCTTTCCCTGATGTCCTACTCTTATGTCCTCGCAATATAGCATGACAGCGATTGCGATGCTATCTCGGCCCTGCGACCAACCGAGAAAGAAGGTGTTAGAGATGGAGCGGAGCTGAGACAGTGTGATGAGGTGTCGGACCGACACACAGAAATGTGTATATTGAAACAGACACAGGTGAGCCTGTCCTTTATTATCCTCTGGCATTCAGTGAATCCCTGTTGCATCACACCGTCCCTGGCAGCGCGCCCTGCATGCTGCGGCTGTAAGAGGCTTGTGTCAAAGTAAAGCAGATCACATCCTGGTACATGACACTGCAAATCTGATTGGTGCTGTGAGGCAGCTTGGGAGGTGAAGGGGGGGAGGGGGGAGGTTGTAGCTGATGCTAATTTCCACCTCTTGTCCCTGGTTGGGTATTTGGGTAGAAAGAGTTTAAAATATACAACATTCAGTAACATAGCAGCACACGACGCCATCAGAGCTGTCTGCATTAGTTAATCAGGGTCTGAGATGCACACATACACTCTCATGTTATTCTGTCTTTTATAGGTGCACTGTAGATAATCCTCCTCTGTGTCTTCCTGTACTCACAGTGATGGAAAAAAACTACACTGCTGAGCCAATGAGGGCAGCTAGTTCACCTGGCGCAATATTTTTTGGGGAACAATAGAGCTTGTGCTGACTTCATGTGGCTGCATCACGTGGCTTCCTCTGTGGTCATGAAGGAAACCTGCTGTGTTGAAGCTTCTCTGACAACAATGCAGCAGCCAGTATGTCCTCCTTCTAACTTTAGATTCTGCTCCTGAATGCTCTGGATCTGATTGGACCAGAGAAGGTAGGCGGGGCTTTGAAGGCCGTTTTGGACGCCCCTGGGTTTGCCAGATATGAGAGCAGTTATCAGGTGAACAGGTGTTGCAGCGATGGAAGCGGGCAGTGGAACTGCTTCAGATAGAAGTGATTGTACCCGAGCTAAAAAGCCTCTGCATGTTTCTAATAAGCTCCAGCAGCAGAAAGCTGCTCAAACTAGGATCAATGTTGGAGATGAAACATGGAGAGAGGTTAGAACGCAGAAAGCTTTACAGACCCATGCAGAGCTGGCTAAACACTGAAGCTACAGTGTCCACCACATGCAGAGCTGGCTAAACACTGAAGCTACAGTGTCCACCACATGCAGAGCTGGCTAAACACTGAAGCTACAGTGTCCACCACATGCAGAGCTGGCTAAACACTGAAGCTACAGTGTCCACCACATGCAGAGCTGGCTAAACACTGAAGCTACAGTGTCTCTACATGCAGAGCTGGCTAAACACTGAAGCTACAGTGTCCACCACATGCAGAGCTGGCTAAACACTGAAGCTACAGTGTCCACCACATGCAGAGCTGGCTAAACACTGAAGCTACAGTGTCCCACCACATGCAGAGCTGGCTAAACACTGAAGCTACAGTGTCCACCACATGCAGAGCTGGCTAAACACTGAAGCTACAGTGTCCCACCACATGCAGAGCTGGCTAAACACTGAAGCTACAGTGTCCAACACATGCAGAGCTGGCTAAACACTGAAGATACAGTGTGCACCACATGCAGAGCTGGCTAAACACTGAAGCTACAGTGTCCACCACATGCAGAGCTGGCTAAACACTGAAGCTACAGTGTCCACCACATGCAGAGCTGGCTAAACACTGAAGCTACAGTGTCCACCACATGCAGAGCAGGCTAAACACTGAAGCTACAGTGTCCACCACATGCAGAGCTGGCTAAACACTGAAGCTACAGTGTCCCACCACACGCAGAGCTGACTAAACACTGAAGCTACAGTGTCCACCACATGCAGAGCTGGCTAAACACTGAAGCTACAGTGTGTCTACATGCAGAGCTGGCTAAACACTGAAGCTACAGTGTCCCACCACATGCAGAGCTGGCTAAACACTGAAGCTACAGTGTCCACCACATGCAGAGCTGGCTAAACACTGAAGCTACAGTGTCCACCACATGCAGAGCTGGCTAAACACTGAAGATACAGTGTCCACCACATGCTGACCTGTGTGAGAGGAGGGGGGGAGACAGCTCTCTGTGATGATTAGAGTTTAGACTGCAGTACTCATTTTAAACACCGGGGGTCGGTATAGCTCCTTTTAACTGTGTGCTTGAAAAACCAGCTGAAACCAAAGAAATAAATGGCTGGACTGTGACTCCATATCTTTGCTTCTTTGCCCTTTCCAAACAGTGATTACTTGAACAGTTGAACCCTGAGAGTCATATTATTCCTTAATTAAATATTCTTCAATATTGTTTCCTGTTTCAAAACCAGGTAACAAAAAGAAAAGTCTGATACGCTCAGGTAAATTAGATTAATTTTTTTTTTTTTTTAATTTCCAAAACTTGCTTGCGAACCCTTGTATACTGTCTTGATTGCACTAATCAGTGGAGATGTTTGGGTTCTGAAGTGTTACCAACATGTGTGTGGTACCAAAAAGTATTGAAGGAGGAAGCTGCTGATGACCAGGCGAGGCAGACACCTGCTCGCCACCAGTTACCCTAAGGGGTTAACACGGGTTAAAGCCAAATGTGAAACCTGTAAGAAACCTCAGGTTGAAGTGTCCCTTTGGAATTTTTGCCTTTGGGTCCCAGTGAAGTCTGGAATCTCCGTTGGGTGTTGTTATGACGATAAAGAGGGCTGCGGTGGAGGTGGAGGCCCCGCCCCCTGCATGTGCGGTGATGAGCGTCTCAGATCAACTCAGAGCATTAAAAAAAAAAAAAAAAACAACAGTGAAAATTTCTGTTTTTAATTATTTGATCATATAACCATTTATACAGTGTAATGATATATGTTTGTTTTTACAGTATAATACACGATTCAAGTAGCACATGAATATGATTCCATACTTGCATAACATACAAGGGAAATACAAAAAGCATTTGACCATCTGTCGTGGTTTTCAAACGGGTCGAGGATGGATCTATAAATGCACTCACTCACGCACACACCCGTCACACTCACAGGATCCATGACAGAGAGACAGATGTAGAAATGAACTGCATAGACCGGCTACACCTGGACTCTGACATTAGAAGAAATGTTGTGGCTTGTACTCTAAGTGTCGACTATGAATACATAAAGGAGTTTATATACAGTTTACAAATCTTTTTTTTTTTTCTTTTTACACAAAAAAAAAAAAAACGCACAATAAAACACATCGTTTGTTTAACATCGCAACATGGGGAACGATTTGAGTCGAGCACATTTTAAACAATAGGAAGCAATGATTTGGATTATGATGCTGTAGTGACACATAGATTATGATTTTTAACCCTTTGATGAGAATCTGAAGGGGGAAATCCGACCCATTCAGACCAAAAAGAAACACAGGTCTGACTTCGATACCGGAGAGAGAAGCGGGTCACTCTGTGCGTCCACACGTTTATTTAACTGTTTTATTTTTACACGGGTGACGAGTAACTTTACAGTTCTCATTCATCTCAGTTTCCTCGAGATAGTGACGTTTGTTGTGGTTCAGACACGCTGAAATGAATCCGTTCTCACAGGCGGAGCATCGTGTGGTAACCCTGACAACAACGACTTCGATCAGTCGAGGAAATCCACCGAAGTGTATTCCCGTTATCACAGGGAAACGAAGTTCAATCAAAACGACGCATGTTTAGGGCTTCGGTAAAATGTGGTATGAATAAATCTTTAAAGGAAGAATGTGCGACATGTTCCACATCAATCATAACTCATCAGTGTGTCCTGTGTGAATGTGTGTGTGTGAGTCCTGACTGTGAGGGAGAAGCTGGAGTCCTGCTGGCTGTGTTGTTGTCAGAGCTGTGTTTACATGGCTCCTCCCCTTGTGTATAAAAGCTGTTTGAGTCAAGAAGAAGAAGAACATACTCTCTGATTATTTGGATGAAGAGTTTTTAGATCATTCTGTGTCAATTTACATGAAGCTACGAGCTAACTAAAGAGCGCTAACATTAGCATGCTAACACAACGACGCAGGACACAGCTGATTGCAGCTCGAGCTAACTAAAGAGCGCTAACATTAGCATGCTAACACAACGACGCAGGACACAGCTGATTGCAGCTGAGGACTAGTTAGCTTGCCGCTTGCATCTGAGTCCTTTGTGTGAACGCGAGGGGAAGAGGAGTTGGAGGCGTGTCTCTGGAGGAGGGCGGCGGCTTCAATATGGAGGGGGCGTGGCCAAACAGAAGTTTGTTTTGGTTTCAAGCCTGAAGCTCAAGGGCGACACCTACTGGATCAAAAAGTCGCACATTCTTCCTTTAAACCTTTTTGCATTCTTGCATTTTTGAAATGGTCACGATTATTACTTTAACAATTAAAACACACGAAAAAAAACAAACCACAAAGTGAGGTAAAAAAAAAAAAAAAAAAAAGTGGGGGAGATAGTCTCCAAAGTGTTGGACGTTTCGGTGTGACACAGAGAGACGAAGGATTCGTGTGTTTGTGCGCTGTAGCTGCGTGCACGTCAGCATGCATCGGGCGGGTGGTCTGGTGGAGACCAGGTGGACAACTTGGAGCTGAGCTGGTTGGACGAAGAGAGAGGCCTCAAATGAGTCACCACAACATCTGCCTCACGTCTACTAGTGTGTCTCCTTCTGCCTCATTGAAAGCACAGTCTGACTTCGCTAACAGAAAGAAAGAAAAGAAAGCACCTTAAAATAAAATCCAAACGGTAGGTTTGCAAAATCAAAGTGAAAACGCAACAGTGGTGTAGAAACAGGTGACAGGCTTCTTCAGAGTCTCTGTAATCTTTCCGTAACCACTTCAGTTTGTTAGCGCTCTCTGCAAATGTTACTTTAGTATGAAAACAAAAGATACAGACCGAGTTAAGATTTGACCCTTTAGGCAGACGCAGGCTACAGGAGGTACTCAATTTGAAAAAGTTTTCCAAGAAGATCTAACTCTTTCTTGTCTCAAACATGCACGCTAAAGAACCGGAAACCCTGCACCACAGGAGACCACGAGACGAGTCTCCCGTCTGATCTGATGGGGACGCAGGTGTAAACGAAGCAGAGACTGGTGAGGGGCAACAACCTGGAAATATACTGCAGAAAGATTTAAAAACAAACAAACAAACAAACAGAAGGCTAAAAATGTGCAAGGAAGCAGGCCGCAACCAGAGAGGACGTCCCGACGCCATCAAACGATGTCGTTACCCGCGGCAACAAAGACAGAAGTCCCCTGCGTTCAGCATCGAGTTGGTCCTTGTTTTGACGACCAAGAAATTTGCAGGCAAAAACTGCACGCGTGCGTTTGAGACGCCGCCACCTGACTGTGCGAGACGCTGCAGGAGTTGGGGATTGGTCGTCAGTATTTGCAGAGCTGCGAGTTTGAAAGGGCGCCGCTGGCTCCTCGTCTTCCTCTTCCTGTGAAAAACGCAGCTGATCTGTTGTTTCTTTAAAGCCTCTGTGAGTTTTAAATGTATTTTGACAGCGTTACAGAGAGACACGTGAAGCTTCTGACGTCGCTCTGCTCAGAGACAAGGAGTTAAAGACGTGAAACGTGATCGGGCCCTCGGTGGAGAGAGAACGGCAGTCTGCGAGCTGACATCAGGACGAGGGCTCGATGGCGTGCTCCTGTTTTAAAAGTGACCAGCTCTGGAGCACTCCTGTAGTCTGAGCCCCGTGCATGTTCATACAGTGTGTGTGTGTGTGTGTGTGTGTGTGTGTGTGTGCTGTTTTTTATTACATCAACACATTACAGAACAAACCAGTCTGAACCTTTCCTGACATTGACTGCTTTTTTTTTTTTTTTTGTAAATGAGGAAAAAACACAAGAAAAGCAAGTGAAACACAAAGAGCATTAATCCCAGGTCCACCGAGTCTCTGTGCGCTCTGAATCAGCTCGCGGGGGGGTCAGGATTATCTCTCCGTAGAGTGGTGCATTTAAAGGCGAACACATCGGGAAAAAGTCCCACTCACAGTCTTACTTCAGTTTCGTTCCACTCTACCGCTGCACTACCAACCACAACTATTCAGCGTTTATGTTTTAAACACAGATAATTATGAATGAGATAGAAACCGTTTCTGTCCTTAAAATTCAACATATTGAAGTTATTCTCCCTGGATGCATCCCGTCAGCAGAGAGCGAGGGGCAACTTTTCGGGGCTTTAAATATATCAGACGGGTTCGATAACGTGGAGGACGTCTGGACAGGACCGCCTGTGTTGTGCGCAAATCACTGCTAAAAGTTCTGATTTGCAACTCGGGAGGCGAAGGAGCGACTGTGGGACTGTCTTTGAACGCACCGTGAGGTGTTCAGAGTAACGGCTCGCCCTGCATAAATCCGAAGCCTGCAGCAACACCGGTGGACGACGCCAAAAAGATCCCCCCCCCCCACCTACGCCTTCAGAGTCCGTATCCAAATGCAGAGTCATGGAGGTCGTTCAAAGTCAGACAGGCGGTGGGATGAAGCAGGTTTAAATCTAAAGGGTTTAGAAACAGATATTTCACTCGTGTGTTGCTCGTTCTCTTTCGTTCCCATAAAACAGGATCGCTCCCAAAACACAAAAAATAAAGTCTCTTTGACACCCATGTCCGACGTGCAGCTGCAGGAACACCGCCACGCAGCGCTTTGACTGGAAAAACAACTTTTCAGTCACACCCCCCCCCCCCCCCCCCCCCCCTCCCCCCTCCAGTGGCGTTAAAATGACCTTTCCATCAGTTGCTTGCAGCAGTTTCAATCAACAGCGTCTGCTGAGTGTCGTCATGAGGTGCTAAGACAGAAGAGCCGTCCGGCGGGGTGGCGTGAAGTCCGTTAGAGACAAACAGGCTTGTGATTCGCTGGTCTGCACGTGCAATGATTAAAGTCAGTTCATCTGTCCAAAGTGTGTGTGTGTGTGTGTGTGTGTGTGTGTGTGTGCTTCTACTTTGTATGTACCTGAGACATGTAAGAGACAGATGGTGTCTGTGCGAGCGTGTTTTTTCTTCTCCTACAGTAAATTACGGTGCACATTACGGAGCATGTCTTTTTTTCGTTCTGCCTTCCTGGAAATCAAAAAGCAGCGCCGGCTCTCAGACGCTGACCGGGCAGACGATGATTTTATCCTCCAGCATGACGCTGACCACGAGGAAGACGATGTAGAGCAGAAACATGAGCAGGCCCAGGAACTTGCTCATTCTCCACTTGCACGCGGCGATGGACAAGATGACGAAGAGGAGCATGAGGAAGAGGAGGACGATGGCGCAGAACAGGCCGTTGCTGCTCACCTGCACGGGCTTGAAGTCGTTGATGATGTTGTAGACGAGCCAGGGGAACGGCAGCCTGCGGGGAGGCGAGGACGCACGTCAACTCTTCGCTTCACATCAACAAACAGAATCAACACGTTGGGTTCTTTTGTGCTGCACTCACCCCACGGTGATGTCAAAGATGTTGGAGCCCACCGAACTGGACACGGCCATGTCACCGAGGCCTTTTCGCGCCACAATCACACTGGTGATGAGGTCAGGGATGGAGGGTGCCGGCTGCCAGGATGGTGAGACCCATAATCTCCTCTGTGATCCAGAACGTCTCCCCCACCTGGAAGGAGGAAGAAGTTGCTTAACGTTGCAGCTGTGGCTCCGAGGTTCTGAGGAAGCTGGATGGATTATCTCCAGACAACACTGGCAGTGATTTAAACACTTAATATTATCAAACTGCAGGTGTCGTATGAGGTCACAAAGAATGGGAAAAGCCAGCGGAGCAGAAAAAACAAAAACAACGTGACGCTTCCTTTCAGGCTCGGCTACACGCTGCAGCAGTTCGACGCTTTCATGATTTAGTCCTGGACATGTATATCTTCGTCGACACGCTGCTGCAGGTGGTTATCGCTGTCCCCTCACAGCGAGGGGGTTGCTGGTTTGAATCCCCGCCTGTCAGGAGCATGTTCTCCCCCGTGCATGGCGTGGCTTCCTCCCACAGGCCAATCACACACTGCCGACTCTGAGCTGTCTGTAGTTAAGTCCCGCCCCCCGCAATCTGCATCCATTAGGACCTTTAAAAGGAGGTGCAGCCCCCCCCCCTCTCCCCCCCCCCCCCCACGACCTTGCACACATGACCTCATGCTTTATTCCCACTGCTAAAAAGAGCTTGACTGTACAGGTTGATCTGGCTGTGGATCAGCACAGATTAGCTGGGATTAGCTGCCGTGGTCACACATCCAACACCCTGCCTGCTGCACTCTCGTAACAAAGTCCTCAGAATAGAAGAGAATAGACAGGGGGGTCCAAAGTGCGGCCCCGGGGCCATTTTCGGCCCTTGAGGGGATTTATTGCGGCCCCCAGATTCATTCAAAGACTCAGAAGATTTTTGTCTCATTCAGATGGTTTGTTTAGTTATTTTTCTTTCTCATGTCAGCGAGGGCTGAAAGAAGTGAACGTTTGCTTGTTTTTAATTGTTATTATATTATTATTTTACACACTTTTTGTAAACGATGAAAATGAATTTTTGCTGTTGTTTAGCCATTTAATGACCTGAGCTGAATACAGGAAGCTTTTACAAAAACACATTTAGTTACAGACTTGATTCAGAGGAGGAAAAAAAACAGATAAAGAACGAAAAAATAAAAGTATTTGATTTTTTTTTATTAAAGTGTTTCTTTTGATTCTGATTTGATCTGACTGTTTAAAAAAAACAACATAGAACACAATAGTTTTCTCACTGTAATTAGTTATTGTGTATTTATGTTATTTTTGTAGGTCAAAATACAAAAAGTTCCTCACAGAATTATTTTGAAAAAAACAACCTGTGGCCCCGCAAACGATTCTAACACGACAATTTTGGCCCGCAAGAAAAACAGTTTGGACACCCCTGGTTTAGAGAAAGGCTGGCGTGCGTGTGTGTGTGTGTGTGTGTGTGTGTGTGTGTGTGTGTGTGTGTGTTTGTACCTGGTGAGCCCACCACACCATCAGGTAGGAGAAGAAAGCGATCCAAGAAATGGCGCCGAGGAAAGTGATGGGGAAGAACCTTGCTGAGGTCTGAAAAAATCAAAGAACTAAAAGTCAGTCTCTGAAAGTGAAGACCAAGACTGTGTGTGTTGTGTGTGGTGTGTGTGTTGTGTGTGTGTGTGTGTGTGTGTGTGTGTGTGTGTG
>NC_136692.1:30373001-30510653 GCF_947650265.1 Symphodus melops | reverse complement strand
AGAGAGAGAGAGAGAGAGAGAGAGGTTAAGCATGGTTAAAGTGGTTCGTTGTCAAATAGTGTTTGAATTTGACATGAAACGTGAGGATCTAATAATGGCATTATGAGAAGGCTGAAACTTAGTACAATTTGCTTTTTCTTGGAGGTTGTGTCTGCGAGGGGGCTCCTATGTTGAGAAACAAAAATATCTTTGTTAATTATCCATCCGGACAGGAGTAACAGAGAATCATACGGAAGTCCGTCTGTGCCCTCTCATGATGAAATGATCAAATTACAGATGAACTGCCAAAGTCGGCAAGTCGGACCGAGGAATCAAATGACAAATGATGGATTCTTCAAACTGGACAGTCGAACTGAGATCTGAGGCGCCGCTCGCTCCCGTTTCATTCTCCTCATCGGGTTTTTATAATCCTGTCACACTTTTTACTTCCTTTGAAGACAAAACTCCAGCAGCTCTCTTCGACTTTTCTTTTTACTGCCTGTGTGAACGCCAACGACTCTCCTTCCAGTTCAGTCCTAACATTTCCGAGTAAAGCTTCCTGTGTGTGAACGCAGCAGCTCGTATATTACTTTTTTTTTGTTTTCATGATTAATTCATCCAAAACGAGGAACCCCGTCGTTGCATTTTGTTTGCAGGGTTGTTTCGGGTGTTCAGATTGTAAACTTTTCAAAGGGCATCACGCACGAGTCGGCTCTTTGTTCCAGTCAATAATCAACGACGACAACTATCAGCAGATCTGTTTGTGCTGCTCCACCTCATCGCCTGCCCCCTGCTGGTCTGACATGTGTACTACAACGTTTTCAGGAGGAGAGAGAGCGCGGGGATCGTTATCACGGTGTTGTCGTCTGAACGCAGACGATCGCTCTCGTGAAGCTGCGCCTGAGACCCTTCGGCCCTGATCGACAGCGATAGGCTTCGGCTCGCGGTTCATTTGTGAACGGGCGAGTCAGGAAGACTTTAAAGGGGGGCGGGGCCTTTCCTGAAAGCTTCCACGCAACTTCAGCAGTGCGTTCATGAAAAACTGGCTGACTGGAGATTGTTTGGTTCATTCTTGATTAATTTGTCACTTGATTCACGGGTTTGAATTTTGAGCAGGACAAATGAACTCCCATACTTTGAACTCGTCCTCGTTACTCACCTACTCCGTTGGCATTGGCCGCCTCATCTTTACACTTCTGCTTGGCCATTTTGTGAAGGATAGAAGCCTTCTCTTTGAAACGTCCTGAAAAACGGAAAGACGTATGACTACTTGAAGGGGGGACAACTTCGGTTGAAGAAAAGGATTTTGTACTTGTATTGAAGCCTTCTTTTTGCCAATGTGAGGAAGAAAGACCCCTAAGATCCAAAGCCTGAATCGGATCATTTGAATCCGTCCCTAGTTTGCAGAAAAGGGCTTCCATACATTGAAATAGATGATTGAGATATGATGGATTTTTCTCTTACCCTTACCTTCATCACTCAGAGGGTCGAGGGTGTGGATCATGAGCTGGAAGATGCTGTTTCTCATCAGTGTGTTGTGAAGAGAGGCACAGCTGCCTTCCCTCTGCAGCCGCGGTTTCGCCTACATGAACACAAACAGTCACAACACCGTCGATATGAAGACGTTTTTAAAGGTCACCATGTTCCTCTAACTCTAACATGACCAGAAGAGTCCATCCTCTCCGTCTTCTGCCTGCTCCACTTTGCAGAAAATGTGTGCTAAAACAGGCCGTTTGGAGGTTTTCCCTTCATGACATCACAAAGGGCAGTAGCCCCTCCCCCAGGTGGGTGACACTCCCACAGCTAGGTGTTTGTTCTGCCCTCTGAGTCTGCCTTCTCACCGTAAACAATAGGACATGGAGCCAGAAAGCAGCGAGTACACCCGAGCCCTTCCAGAGAGGGGGCGTGGCCAGACACAGCTCATTTACATATTTAAAGCTACAGACACAGAAACAGCCTGTTCTGAGCAGGGCTGAAATAGAGGGGTTTATAGACATGATCAAATACAGGATCAGAGCGGATTTACAACAACACACTTCACACACATGATGAAGAGGAGCGAGGACACTGATTTCACCTGAAGAAGAGGAGGAGGTCATGTGACCTTTAAATATTCTGTAGGGGTTTTATGTGCATTCATTAAAGAGACAGGACAGTGGATAGGGTTTGAAATCAGAGAGAGAGAAAGAGAGTCGGAATGACAAGCCACAGGACTTGAACCCGGGATGCCCAATTGAAGGACTCCACCCTTTGTGTACATACAGGGCCCACAAACTAACCACGAGGTCACCAATACACAATTCAGTTTTTCATTTTCATACACTAAAAAAAAGAGGAGAGAAAACCATCCTGACGAACACCAATCTCATGTGTTCTTAATATTCATTCATTGAATGTTTTTAATACAAGAGTACGACAACAAAGACGAAACGTGCAAAAAACAGATTAAATAGAAATAACAGCGACACTACAGGAACAAGCGTGTGAAGGTTGGAGGTCACGTGACGCAGCAGAGAAGCTGATGATGTGATCACCTGTCAGACTTCTAGCGTCAGCCAATCACTGGGCTATAAGAAGTGATACAATCATGTCTTTATAAAAAGACCAGAACTTATTAGAGGTGTATAAAATGAGAAAGTGTGTAGTGATGAAGTTCGTATCTCGATATACCTGCTTGATTAAAATGGGCTCTCTGAAAACATGACCGACACTGTAACCTGTTTGTTCCATTCACAGAAGTTTTAAAAGAATTAACCAAATGTAATCAAAGCCTCAACTTCAGGCTGTGTTTAAAGGACCAATCAGAGAGCTGCTCTCTCCTCTGTGATCAATCAGCCAATCAGAGAGCTGCTCTCTTCCTGTGTGATCATGAAGGAAACCTGCTGTGTTGAAGCTTCTCTG
Organism: Symphodus melops; assembly: GCF_947650265.1. Classification (NCBI taxonomy): domain Eukaryota; kingdom Metazoa; phylum Chordata; class Actinopteri; order Labriformes; family Labridae; genus Symphodus; species Symphodus melops. The sequence goes on along the minus strand of NC_136692.1, from coordinate 30,507,773 downwards.
ACAACAACGCAGCAGCCAGTATGTCCTCCTTCTAACTTTAGATTCTGCTCCTGAATGTTCTGGATCTGATTGGACCAGAGAAGGTAGGCGGGGCTTTGAAGGCCGTTTTGGACGCCCCTGGGTTTGCTAGATATGAGAGCAGTTATCAGGTGAACAGGTGTTGCAGCGATGGAAGCGGGCAGTGGAACTGCTTCAGATAGAAGTGATTGTACCCGAGCTAAAAAGCCTCTGCATGTTTCTAATAAGCTCCAGCAGCAGAAAGCTGCTCAAACTAGGATCAATGTTGGAGATGAAACATGGAGAGAGGTTAGAACGCAGAAAGCTTTACAGACCCATGCAGAGCTGGCTAAACACTGAAGCTACAGTGTCCACCACATGCAGAGCTGGCAAAACACTGAAGCTACAGTGTCCACCACATGCAGAGCTGGCAAAACACTGAAGCTACAGTGTCCACCACATGCAGAGCTGGCTAAACACTGAAGCTACAGTGTCCACCACATGCAGAGCTGGCTAAACACTGAAGCTACAGTGTCCACCACATGCAGAGCTGGCTAAACACTGAAGCTACAGTGTCCACCACATGCTGACCTGTGTGAGCATTCTCTCTAGAGAGGAGAGGGAGGAGCGGGCAGCTCTGTCACGTTTTGAATCTGGACTGCAGTACCCATTTTAGCCACTGGGGGCAGAGTTACACACGGCTCCTTTAAGATAATGAGTGGAAATGTGTGTGATGATGCTTAAAAGCAGAAACAGGATAATTACATGCAGACTAGTTTGCTTATTTTAAATATGGTTTAGTTTATCTTTTCATATAGTTACCTGTGTTTTATAAACGTGTTCCTAATAAAGATACCTATAAAACCAAAAACACACAGAACTCACCGTCAGCTTGTTCTCGTCATCAGGAGCGGTTTGCCTTTGAGGAAAAACACAGAGAAGCAAACATGTTACATATCTACTGTATTTGTTCATATAAACACAGATATATTTAAAGTGTGGAGATAGCAACACAAGCACATGCACTATATGCAGTCTAACACATTAGGCCTGCACTCTGCCGTATGGTGCATTGGACTTTAAAAACCCAGATACACACACACACACCGTCCCCTATGTGTGTGTGTGTGTGAGACTTCACTTCCTCCTCTAAAGCTCGTTCTTTAGTCTTGTTTTCCAAGATGGAGTCTGAGAGCCTACACACACTCACAGGGACGACAGATGACTACAACCCAGCCATTTCCTCAGAGGACATATACAGCACAGCAGTGTCACCACATAGAGAAGTACACGCACACACACACACACACACACACACACACACACATGACAGGTGCAGAGTGTGCGGATGCTTTAGATACAGAGAAGGGGGAGGTCTGGTGTGGGAAGCAGGTACTGGGAAGTTTAATTAAGATGATGAAACAGAAACATGAGGTGGAGCAGATTTGTCAGACAGACTGTAATCGTGGGTTCAATCAGGCCACGAGTGACGCCGCTGCACGACGTTCTGCTCAGAGTCAAACGCTAAATTATGACCCGAAGACGACCGACGCAAGACGGCTTGAAATAAAAACATTAACATGAATCAGGAAGAAGTCTGCGTCATGAAAACTGCACAAATAACAAACACAAATAGAAATTATTAATTTTTCCGATAGGATTTATTTTAGATTTTTTTTTATTAGTTATAACAGTTATTATTGGGGCTGTCAAACAATTAAAATTATAAATACTTTATCACATGATTTCGCTTTTTAAAAGGAAAGACTTTTATTTTGAATGTTTGTACTCTCTTAAGCTGGGAGAAAAAGGTCAAAGGTCAGTGTGTGATGTCATCAGGTGGATCTGACTTTGGACTGGTCAGCTGAGCTGTCTGACAGTTTGTTAAAGTCAAATGAGACATTCAAAGATTCAGCAGAGTCCGTCTTTAACATCACTGAGACTACAGGGGGACACTGAGGACCACTATCTACAGAGAGACTGAAGGGACAAAATAAATACAGAGAGACACTGAGGACAACTATCTACAGAGAGACTGAAGGGACAAAATAAATACAGAGACACACTGAGGACCACTATCTACAGAGAGACTGAAGGGACAAAATAAATACAGAGAGACACTGAGGACCACTATCTACAGAGAGACTGAAGGGACAAAATAAATACAGAGAGACACTGAGGACCACTATCTACAGAGAGACTGAAGGGACAAACTATTAAATTAAAAACAATGACTCTGTGTGATTAACTCGTTAACGCTGAGCCTTAATAAAAGGTAACCGAGTCGATCACATGTCAGTGTCTTTCTAGTCTGATCTCTTCAGCTTGGTTTACGTTTGGATGAATAACTCGACGGCCTTTTTAGCAAACAGGAAAAAGAAACCAATCAGCCCGCTGGAACGATGACCACGGGTCATTCAGGTATCAGACACACCTGTATGCTAATAGGCCGGTGGTTTTCAACGGGGGGGGTCGGGGTCACCCAGAAGTAAATCTTTTCTGCAGGGTCTCAAGAATGTGTCACTTCACTTCACAGTCTATGAAGCACGTTTCTATGTTCTGCCTCATGTTTTGTACCGCCTGAGGTCCAAACTGTCACAACTCTGATTGGCTAACTCAGTTTCCTGTGTAACACCTCAAAGACTCATTTCCATCCCAGAAGATTCCCATGAACGTTTAACCACAGAAGTCAACAGAGTCAGGTCCGAGAGCACTTAAAGAGGAGGGTCTAGTCTGAACAGCTCGCTCCATGAGAGCCACCCGCTCACAAATCCATCATCCATTGAACAGGAACAACAACAGGAAGTAGTTTAAGGAGTATTTGAGCGCCGAGGTAGCACCATTAATTTAGCATCACATGCTGTAGCTGATGACACGCCGCCCAGGGGCCAGCACCTTGTACCACTCAATCCAAAACCGGCCAATCATCATCATTCACGTTAACTAAAACCAGTGGACTCGCTTTACGACAGTTACTGCCGTGATTGTGTTCATCGTTCTGTCTGGGTTTTTTTTTTTTATCATTGGACTACTTCTTTTTTTTATGGCTCATCTACTAACATCAACGCAGCATAAATGATGGATGAAGCACCTGTTCAAGACTGATGCATGAATGCTGTTTAACATGTGATGAACAGCAGTAAAACTAATAGAGAGATGATCACGAGCATGAAGCAAGGGGGGGGGGGGGGGGGGTGGAGACACGTTTTCATGATGGAGGCCACAGAGAAGATAATCCCTTTAGCATGCATCTGACAAGACACCTGTTGCTGCAGTTGTGGCGCCTCGAAAGCTCAGCTTTTTGTTTGTGTTCAATGTTTACATTCAGCTTTCGTTTCCATGCAGAAGTTACGTGTCGGTGACGTGTCATCAACAAACATTCGTTAGCATAAATTAACAAACAAATCCCAGAGGATTCATGTCCAGAAAAGCTGCGTGTTGAAACGTTGTTGTGTTCCATGTGATAGAAATGTAAATCCATATTTTAAAGGTGGATGGTGTGAATAATGAGCGACAGGGAGCAGGGGTCACCTGTGTGGACTGGAGCCTCCATGTGATGGCTTTGAGAAGCAGAGGCCAGCTTGGCATTAGTTCACGTTGGGTAGTGCTCACATGGCCGCAGTAAAGACACAGTCAACCTGTTACAGGAGCTGCTGAGACCGCAGTGGTTTTTTAAAAGAATAATGTTTTGATGCTTTGGTCTTTTATAGATACATTACGAAGTCAAAGATTCACCTTTGACCTCCATCACTTACAAAATCTGCCAGACTGTTTATAAAAGCTAAACTGCTGTTTTTTGTTACGCACCCTGAAAAGCTGAGCCTGTTTTTTTTTTTTTTCCACAGCGTGCTCTGCTTGTTCGGCGTTTTATAACATGTTCGAGGTCGGATGACATCACCGTAACCAACGCCGAAACACTACTAATCTTTGCCCTTACTTCCTTCAGCCCTCATCTCCGCTCTGCTGCACGTGTGAGGTTCTGTCAGTCCTCCGTCGGAGCTGAATCCTCTCACCAATCAGCACCAATCAGCCCGCTGGAACGATGACCTCCGGCCACTTCAGTCAGTCAGTCATACAATAACACGGGTCATCGGCTAATACGTCCTCCAACTGCAGGAAATTAACCTTCCCTGCCCTTTAACCAACCTGTCACTGCTGCGTTAGCTGGACACTTCATTAAGTCCATCCTCACCATCATTCAGTAACACTTTTAAAACCTGACAGCATGAAGTCAAAGCGCTTTTCTCTTTTCCATCCGATCCTTTCGCATGTCACATTTAATCACATCAAATATCCATCAAATAATCAGAACTCACTTTTTTTAAACAGCTATAAACAATCAAAAATATTTGTACTGAATTTTGGTGACTTGGGGATTTCATCATTTCCAATTTAGTGTTCTTTTAATCCCAGTTTGAGATCAGGACCTAACGTCCTTTATTTACACCAAACTTTCCCTTCATCCCAATAATTATCAACACTAAGGCAAAATCACGTCACCTTTACTGTGTGTGTGTGTGTGTGTGTGTGTGTGTGTGTGTGTGTGTGTGTGTGTAAGTGTATCCCTCTGCAGTGTCCACCTGACTCTCCGAGCTGTGCGACTTAGCCAGGATTAATCAGCAGAGATCACCACTTTTAGACTGGTAATTTTCGAGCCTGCGTGTGAAGTCCTGCAGCAACCTTCACAGGTCACCATGTTGTCCAACATTTCCCCCCGTCCCGTCTCGCTCGGCCCGCTAAGCAGCCGCCGCCGTCTTTATTCGAACTGCTCGTAGAACGTAAAGCATGTTCCTTCAGAGGCTCGACAAACTTTGTGCTGAGCCCTCAACAGATGATAATCATTTTATAACGACGTGATGAAGGCGACGTGTATCTGCACTACGTCCTCCTCCGCTCGCTGAACGTTGTTCGTTAAATGACCTCACAGATGCATGACCCTGCTGCGTGATGATTCAGGTTTTTATATGAATGGCTGCGAGGGGAACTGAGACGTTTTTGTAAGAGCCCTGCAGAGACTGGGTGACAGTGTGCTTGGCTGTGTGTTTGCTGTCGTCACTGCAGGTAAGCAGTTGATAAGGGGATCAGGGAGGATTGTCGTCTTTAGTGCCATCAGCAAGCAAACCAACAGATCTTCTCTCTCTTATGACATGAACGCTTAATGCAACTGAATGCAACTGTGCAAACATCCTCAAAACATCCCGGACAATGCACAAATCAAAAGCCACAGCACGTCATGGGCAGGACGCCGACCAGGCGAAGGAGCATGCCGATTTTTTTTCTCTGAGTGATCTGCTGATTCCTGCTCCCCCAGGGAGCATCTGACTATTATTAGCGGCTCTAATGGGATTGGAGGGCATTAACCCGAGGGATTATTTGGCAGCTACCGACACATGAGGGCAAGGCAGTTGGACACCAAGTGCTGGACGATAGAAAGAGGAAAGCTGTTCCTGGGTTGAGATGAGGAAGCCTGATATATAGCTGATTCCCAGAAGGGCATGTATGTCAATAGAACTTCGACATCAACCCTGAAAGGGTTCAGCAGCCATATACGCTGTACGTCGATTTAGCATAAGAAGAAACAAGTAAACGCATGTTTGGCTTTTCGTCTCATTTGCTGTTGGCGCTTCGGGTGGAAAGTTCCCATTGTGATGACAGTAAAGGATTAATGAACTTCGAGACGTTACAGAACAAAGTCACTATGATGAATAGATACACGTGTATGGAAATAAAGGGGAAGAACACAAAGGCAAGATGAGATCAAACTTTACAGATTTCTATTCTTCTAAACACATATTTTCTTTTAGAGTTTAGAGTGACCTAAGCCTTAAAGGGGGAGGAGCTTAAAAGCAGACGCGACCATATTTAAGGCCGGCAATAATGAGCTCATCTGTTACCTAAAACGTGAATCGTCCACTGGCCTGAGTCACAATTATCACAACAGTTGTCTGTTCTGTAAACATCTCAAGCACACGTTATGGCATTAAATACGTATGTAATAAAAAAGCACTGTATACGCCCCTGAAGACCTGGTGATGGGTGATGTCACGCTAGGCTACGGGCAAGCTGCTCTAAGATCAGCCTACAGTAGTTTTAGTATTTTGTCACCTGAGAGCCGTATGTGATTACAACATCAGAGAGCAACAGATCTGACTCCAACTGCACACACAGACAGAAGATAAAGAAGACAGAGGGACAAATGTGTAAAAAAAAAAAAAAAAAGAAAAGAAAGTCAAAGCACCTTCTTTTTTTGTGTTTGGGACAATGTTTGTGTTTGGTGTTTCATCACCTCCCCTCTGCGCGCATGATCGTTTTGCATGTTGCCTATTTATAGACACTCGACAAGCCCATCTTGAAATTCCCAATCGTCTTTCCTCCAGTGTCCCGAAGACAGACACTGGTTCTGTGATTGTCATGGTTTACGTCCCCGTAAATCCAGCCGTGAAAGGCAGAGAAACAGACGATAGCTCGAGTGTTACAGATTCTCAGCGCAGCGAACGCTTTCGAACGTCCCAAACTGGTGTTTTTCTTTTAACATTTTGACGAGAGATTAAAAAGATCTCCGGACTCCAGATTGAAATGAGTAACCATAGCAACCGGCTGAAATAAAGGACAAACAACACTCGGAGCGACAACCGTCCTCCAGAGTCAAGAGGCCACTTTTCTCCAGTGTCAGGTCAAAGACAGGATGCTGAAGATGAGGTTAAGGAGGTGCTACAAAGACTTGTGGACTAATTTAGCGGTTTCTTCTGCCTACGGTTTTGGACAGGACACTCTGAGCAGCCTTTTTAGGACTAGGCCAAATCTGATAGCTTTCTACAGTCCTCTGCATTTATATTTTAAGCATTATTGACACTATCAGACTTCTTGCATTTGTGACTATTTTGCATTTTTACAATTCCTGTTCTGACCTCACTAGGAAGCAGTTCCAAGGTTTCAAAACTGGGAATTGCTTCTTGTTTGTGAGCCTTGCCAGACCCTGGTCTAGACTTGCTTATTAAAAGCAAGGACAGAAGACAAGGAAGGCCCGTCCCTAAAGACTTTCGTCAGCACCACGAGGGCTGCAGCCTGCCTCTGTGTCTGGCATCATCCAAGCTACACAGGTGGCAAATTAAGACAAATCTTTATATCCTCCCAGATGAGAATTCAGCAGGGTTTGGCTGCCCGACAGAGCTCTGCATGTTCAGCACTCTGTTTAAACACCCTTTGTGATTTATTTTATCGCCCATTCTCAAGTACAGCAGCTACCGAGAAGTCACACCGGCAAAAAGAGTTCCCATCAACATAAGAAATGCATACCAAGAATACAATAATGGTCAGATCTTATGTTGCTGGACTGGAGGTTTTCATCTAATTTTCTTGGTGTCTTGCGAGCTACAAAATCACCAGGGGAATTAGAAGCTTCTGATGGGTCACTCAGTAGATGGAGGGGGGGTTGGGGGGGGGGGCAGTAAGATGTGAGAACATCTGGGTATATGTTGGGATGGGTGGATGTTAAGGATCATAGGTTGGCTCAAAACATAATGGTCAGAAAAATGATGAGAGTAAGATGGAAATCAAACAGGAAGGATATTGCAACGATAACATAACAGATGGTTGGATGGATGACCGATTTATAAACGAATCTGTGCATCGATGGATGGAAGGGTGGGTTAATGGGCAACAGATTGACAGATTAGCCTGATGGGAAAATGTAATGGTGAAAAGACTGATGGATAGCGCATTGGAGGAATGGATTGATTGGTAGATTGGTGGATTGATGGATACATGTATATATGGATGGTTGGTGGGTAAACAAACAGATGGATTGTAGGAATGATGCATGCGCGTGAAGATGTGTGGATGGACGAAATCAAGCTCACCCTTGGTGCAGTTTCCAGCTCGTCCACCTGGTTGCTCCCCAGCAACCTCTTGATGACAAGTTCTACTTTAGCATTGAACTTCATGAATGTCACATAGCAGGTGTAGCACATGAGCAGGCCAATACTTTCTCCCAATGAGATTTCATTATCCAGAAAGAAATAGATGAGCATAAGCAAGCCAATGATATAGAAGGAGACGTCTCTGAACAGAGGCCACCAGGTGAGGTTCAGCACCTCCTTGGAGAACACGGCGCACATCCCAATCACAAACAAGATGTTGAAGACGGCGGAGCCCACAATGGTACCAATACCTACGTTACTGTGGGAGACGAAGACCCCTATGACAGAGGTGAAGAGCTCTGGGGCTGAACCACCTGCTGCCATGAAGGTGGCTCCTGCCACATCATCAGAGATCTCCAGCTTTTCTGTGATGACCGTGAGCGCAGGAACAAAGAACTCATCGCAAACAATGGCTAAGGCTATGAACATGTACAACATGCCAAACATATGAAACGCCACATAGCCCTGGCGTCTCTGCTCCACAGAGAATAAGTCCGTTGGGTAGTCCCCATGATTCATCTCTACGTCAGATGATTTCATAGCTACCGGTGTGTCTCGCCTTGTATCTGAAATGTTGTTGTGCTGAAGAAGTGTTCTTTGGGGCACCGCTGCCTCTGCTGAGCCCTCATCAGCCGATTCCAGCTCCTTGGCCACCGTTGTGACCAGCGTCAAGGCACTCCATGAGCAGACTGTGCAGACCACCACCAAGCTAAGGACGAAGCCCAGGATCCGTCCAGGCCTCAGCTTTCTTTTGACGCTTGCGTAGTGTTGTCTGGTGCATCTGCTTTGACAGCCCAGAAGAGGTTCAGAGCTAGAGGGAGCCATCGCGCCTCGACTTCTTATGGGTAGCATGAAATCCATGGTGTTTGGCGCAGGTTTTTTTTTTTTTTTTCTAGGCAGAGTGGATGAATCCCCCCCAAAAGCTGGGCTGATGGTTCTGTTGGCTACAAGGGCCGGGATCTGACGGGCCGCGTTGGTTCACCGATTAGTTTGCATGCTGCTCCCTAATCTAAACACAATGGAAGCCCCCCAGTCTGATTCCGGGATCCAGCCCATTCAAAGGCTTCCTCATATTAAACTCTGCAAGACACAGAAGACAAAGAAACACAACTTTTAAAGTCAGAGGAGTAGCAGTAGAAAGATACACAAACATGCCGACATAACTCATGAAATCCCATGTTCGACTGCTTTCTAGTCCCATTCAGGTGGAAGGAAACGAGATTTATTATTGGGCTTACTATGTCTGTATTATAGAGATAGAAGAGTGGACAAAAACTGGGGAGAGAGCAGGGGGTGACGTGTGGGGGAATAAAAGCCACAGAGGTCGCCCTCTCTCCGAGACTTAGGCCTCTGTTCATGGAGTGCACATACTGACCGCTAGGCAACCGCCGCCCCCAAGACGACCGAAATAATGGACAATTTAAAAAAAAAGGGATTTTGTCTGAATGCTTTCTGAATCTTTCAAATGATTTCTTGAAGACCTCTATAACAAAACTCAGGGCAACGTTGTCACCTTGCCGATTGGCTTCTTCACAAAATCCAACGACAAATTGATTTTTTTTTAAACTATTTGTTGATGTTTAACAATTAACTCATGGCCTTCCTAAAAAGTTCAGCTTTAGAGTTCTTTTAATGATTGTAATCAAACCAGATTTCATGGTTGGGCTTAAATATGGTTGTTGAATATTTAAATATTTTCAAAAGGCTTTGATACATTTAAATTGCTTGCTTGGTTTTCCCGCCATTAATTTAAAAAGTCCTGCAGAGCTTCAACACACATTCCTGTATGTTTATGTAAATCTATAAATATACCTGTCAGTCACAATGCTGTAGCATTCTTGACATTGTGCTGAGAACCTGCAATGACTTCTCTCCTTTAAGGGAAGCTAGGACATTAGTGAAAGCTCATTAGGAAGCTATTTAATCCCTGAGAAGATATACTTAGATTAGCCTCAGGCCCTGCACACTGATGCCACTGCACAAAGTCAAAAAGTAGACGTAAGCCAAATGAGTGAATATGAGGAACACAAAAAAAGCAAGAAAGATAATTGTTGTATTTAAGGTTCGGATAACGTAGCGCATGTTCCTCTGCAATCTCGAATCTTCATCTCAAAAGTCCAGAACAGGCAGTAGAATCCGTCCCTAATCTGATTTAATACATCAAAATCAAATCTGCAAAAAACCAAAGGTCCTGTGAAGGAAACATTTGAAAAGGGAGCTGGACTCTACAAGGGCATTACAGTTTAAGACACATTACATACGGCTACATGTAAAAAAAAAAACAAGCCCAACAAAGAAAGTTATTTATCCTCATACCACACTTGGAAATCTCCCGGTCAGCACCAAGGTGTCTGGCAGGCAGCAGCTCCAGTATCTTCCAGTGAATATTCCAGTAAATTGAATCCCAAAGAAAGAAGGGTCCAGAAGGCTAAAGGTCCCAACAGTAAATCCTAAGTGAGATTTTCCTCCCTCAGCCCAAATGGAGCTCCAAGACACCGGGACAGATGCAGAGGACCGAGGGCTCCTCCCTCCTCCTTCAGGTTCCTCCCCCTTTTGACACTGCCTCGCTCCCTCCCTCCTTCCCTCAGTGTTTCATCCCCTCCACCTTTCCCCTCCTCTTCTTGTCTTGTTCTCTGTCCGAGGATGAGGATCAGATTGTAGGTCGTCCTTCCTCAACGACCCCCCCCACCACCCACCCTCACACCTGATCCTCCCCTCCCTCATTAACATGCAGTGTATCATATCTTCCCATCCCTGAGTCTTACACAAGGAGCTTACAGGTTGATGGGTTTGAAGTGTGCTGTGCCATCAGATCATAGTGCTGTTCTCAAAGCCCTTGAAGAGTATCCCGAGCACAGCATGATGTAACACACAGCAGCACAGGTCGCACAAGTTGCTAACCTATATAAAAAAACGTTGAACGTAAGGTTAGCTTAGACCGACCGCTGATAGCCAATCATTTTTCAAATCAACTTTCACCTTGCAGCAGGGACTTGATTCACAGATCAATTATTTGCATTTTAATCCTTGAATGCAACGTTGGACTTTTGGCTTAGTTAAAAACCGTTTTCTTTGAGCCACTTCTTTTTAAATCTTGGACTTGAAGAGAGGATAGGTGTGCACCACTTGTTTTTGTGCATAGACAGCCAGTTGTTGGGAGTGATGTCACCTCGCCCTCCGTCAGTCTGTAATTGGCTTTTGGTGCAACAGCTGCTCCATCCGTCATATGTAGCGCAAAAAAACAACCAACTAACACGTGCTAATGTGGCTCGAGTCCAGCAGAGAACTTGAGCCACAGAATTGTAGTTTTAGCAGATATTTACGTCTCGCGGAGTCACACGCTTCTTTTTTCCCTTCAAATAGTTTGTTTGAATTTTTGATTTTGGGCGGCTTGATTCAGTTTCTTGCCTTTAATGGATGGGAGAGCTGTGGTGCCACAAATACCGGACATGTTCCTCTGCAGGGTGGGTGCATGCTCAGAGCTTCCCTGGCACCCTTCAATTAAAAAAAATAAAATAAAAATGATTGAGCAGTGTGTCTGCTGTGTGTTTGCTGCATTCACACACTGGAGTCAGGTGAGGCTTTGGGAACTGTAAGCCTAAGTAGCCACCTGGAGGTGATTTCAAATGATGTGGCTCTACTGTGACGTAGCACAACCCTCTGCAGGTGCAGAGTGTGTGTGTGTGTGTGTGTGTGAGAGAGAGAGGCAGAGGGTGAGATGGTTGCACAAGTGCAGTGTTATAACTATTGAATAAACACAGTAAAATAAATCCTGCACAGACTGGGATTTATTTGAGCATCAGCTACGTTACCCTGCATGGTGCTAAATCCAACCACACTCACCCATTGTTTCTCACCTCCCACTGCTCTTATCCAATTAGACAGAAGCATACTTAATGAAGTGGGTCGCTAACTTTCCCTTGCAGGTAAAATGTCGCTGTGGGTGGCCGGGAGTCCACCTGCTTCTCGGCCTGTCGAGCCTCCCGCACGCCTTCAGCACGCTCAGTCAAATATTCTGCACAAGCTTTAAAATGTTTCAGATGTCATCGGCTTCACATCCAGGTGATCTACGAGCAAACAAGATATATTCCTATGAGTAGTGACTAAGTAGACTATAGGTAGTGACAGGTGCTGCTGTGAACATGACATCATATATGGAAGTGCAATGCTGCGGTAGAGGTGAAGAGGTGTTAGACTTGTTACCAGTACAGGTTCTGTATTTGGGCCTTAGCTGCTATATTAGGGGCTTTCCAAGGTCCCCAAGAGGCTAAAGTTGTTGTGTAACCGGTAACCTAACCCTCTTTCAAAGCAGGCCAAGGTACATTGCATGCAGAACATGAAATCAGACAGAGTCTCTTGGCATGCCTTAGAAGACACACTTTTATTGTGTGTTAGTTTTAAGTCAGGTCAACGATCCTCTCGTTGGAGAAAGATTCACCAGATCTGGAAAGAGTCGACTCCGAGGCAGCTGTTCAAAAGAGAAGCCGCATTACAAGTGAACACAAACGTTCAGAGAAGTCACGGCCATGAGAGTTATCGATGAGAGCATTGATAATGCATCAGGCTGTTATTTGCACAATCACTTATATCATTAGATGTTGTGACTGCAAGGTGAGAGGCGGCTTTTCACAGGTAACAGAGAGAGAGAGAGAGAGAGAGAGAGAGGCTCCTGCTCGTCTGTGAAGCCTGGTTTAGCTGCAGCTTAGTGGATAAAGCTTGTTCCTGAAATAGCTGCTAAGTTGTTAGAGACCCTCGCTAAGTGAGCAGGGACGGCCCAGGTGAGGCCCGAGATCTGTTCAATGAAACTTAATCAATGAGTGAGTGAAGGGATGGATCAATCAAAACAGGAGAACTGAAACAATCTTTGAAGATTCGTCCATTCACTAAGCCCCGCCTTCCTTAGAGAGCTGTCCCCCCCCCCCCCCCACACACACACTCCTCTCCAGAGTGGATGCTCACACAGGCCACCATGTTGTAATTATTATTATCAACTTTATTTGTAAAGGGACCATGTGCAATATTAAACACAAATGTTGCCCTTTGATGTATTGCACCAGATTTAGCTCAGAGCTAGTTTACGTCTGCAGTCCCTCGGTTACAATTAAAACATCACATAGTAATACAACATATAAAATGTCTGTGACAAATGTCGTGGAAAATTTTACTCCATGTGCACTATATGCGTTGTACGAAGGTCTCATATAATCTGTTATATAAAATGTATCTGAAATGTCTTTCTCAGTGTTTGTGAATGTGGGTAGAGTCACCCAGGCTCTTTCTCACTACATTTCATCTCCTTCTCAGCCTTGGGAGATGGTAAATAGTCACGTAGGCTCCTTTTCTCACACTAGGGAGAAAGATGGCGCCCTGCCAGGTGGGCAGTGGCTCTATGTGGCATGATGGGGAGTGCTCTGTGTAGTGTGTTAGAAATGTATAAGTGTTCATGTTTGCCTTTGTTCGGGGCCTCTTTCTTTCTTTCACTCGGAAGTGAAGGGTCTTCAAACGCTGATTTTGCCTTCGAATAAATTTGAGACCAGATCGATCTTGGGTTCTTTTTTTGAATAGATACTCTTCACTCTTTATTCTCATTGTTTGGTGTTAGGAAAATTCCACAACACAAACATAGCAGGTTATCTACACACACACACACACAGTGACAAACACACACACACACACACACACGCACACTTCAGTGTTTAGCCAGCTCTGCATGGGTCTGTAGCTTCAGTGTTTAGCCAGCTCTGCATGTGGTGGACACTGTAGCTTCAGTGTTTAGCCAGCTCTGCATGTGGTGGACACTGTAGCTTCAGTGTTTAGCCAGCTCTGCATGTGGTGGACACTGTAGCTTCAGTGTTTAGCCAGCTCTGCATGTGGTGGACACTGTAGCTTCAGTGTTTAGCCAGCTCTGCATGTAGAGACACTGTAGCTTCAGTGTTTAGCCAGCTCTGCATGTGGTGGACACTGTAGCTTCAGTGTTTAGCCAGCTCTGCATGTGGTAGACACTGTAGCTTCAGTGTTTAGCCAGCTCTGCATGTGGTGGACACTGTAGCTTCAGTGTTTAGCCAGCTCTGCATGTGGTGGACACTGTAGCTTCAGTGTTTAGCCAGCTCTGCATGTGGTGGATACTGTAGCTTCAGTGTTTAGCCAGCTCTGCATGGGTCTGTAAAGCTTTCTGCGTTCTAACCTCTCTCCATGTTTCAAAAGCATCTCCAACATTGATCCTAGTTTGAGCAGCTTTCTGCTGCTGGAGCTTATTAGAAACATGCAGAGGCTTTTTAGCTCGGGTACAATCACTTCTATCTGAAGCAGTTCCACTGCCCGCTTCCATCGCTGCAACACCTGTCCCATGAAACCACTTCCTGTGGCCAGCGGCTAGCTTGTGCCAGTGTGCTAAATTATCTGCTCGCCCAGGAGAAGGGGGCCCGTGTTGGTCTGTGCTTCTGTCCTTTGGTCCAATTATCAAGCAGCAGAGGAGGTTTGTGGCCCTGTAGAGTCACTGGAGGTGGAGTCCATGGGTGGAAATACCAGAGGAAGGGAGGGGATTTTGTTACCAGAATCCCACTGTGACATCACAAGGAGAGCAGCAGAGAGCAAACGAAGGACTGGATGGATTTAGTTCACATGCCGTGGGTCTGTAAATGTTCAAAAACACATACAGCTGTTACCGTTGACGTAGGCAACACAGGGCTGCAAACAGACGTTCACTGCACCAGTATCACACCTGTTTCCTCTCACATGACACGTTTCTATCTCTCGACTGTGGAGCGAGCTCTGCAGCTGCAGTTACTTCTCAAAAACATGTTTGTCTGGCGCCTCTCGGCGATGACGATCATGATATCACTGATCGAGAGGCCTGCTCTATAACACCGCAAAAGTAACGGCTTGACAACTTTTCATAATCTCTTGGAAATCCTCTGATCCTCAACGACAGAGGGCGGGATTATAGTCCCGGCCTCCACCGCCGACGAGCAGCGACTCTCTTCGGAGCACAGTGGTGAAAAATGTTTTGCTATCTGAGACGTGCAGTGTTTCTTACACATCTTGGAAATGTCCCAATAAAAAAAATTAAAAAAAATTCAATGCAAATATTCACTGAAAGTCTCGATGATCCGAAGTGAGTTTTCACATTTAGACAGAAAGAGGTTCTTCATGTGCCTTCATGCAGGCTGTGGTGAAGCTCAGGATTAATAGAGAGACACAGCGCCATCTGGTGGTCATATCACCCCATGACCTCCTGGATGTGTTGCTCCTCGTGAGGCTGCAGCTTCTGAACATTAATCACCAGCCTGAGGAGAGGCGAGGCTTAAAAAAGCCTCTCCTCAGTGAGTTTGACCTTTGACCCCTCCGGTCGTAATTTCAGAGGAACACTGAAACACTCCAGGTCTCATTTGTCAACGTTGTAATTAATATATTAGAGTTAGCCCTTTGGTTTCTCTGTCTGCACTTCATGTACTTCGTCAACATTCCCGTCTCACTCTGATTTTACTGCAATGTTTTCATAGATTGTTTTGTCGGCTGACTGTTTAACTTTGTTCGGATTCAGATTTTACTCTGACGTCGTCCTCGTGTTTTTCAGAACGATAAAGAGAATCTGAATTGGAATGACTTCTCGTCAGCAGTAATATGGGGCCTGTCTTTTTTGAGTGACATGCGGGCGTGTCGTTGCTGTTAGCCAGGAGGCTCCGATCCACCTTCTCTGTTTCTATTGTCTGAAAAATAGTTGAGTGAGGCAACATTTCCATTCAGTCAGCCGCCATATAGGACACCAGTGCGTGCGATCGCTCAGCATACGTTAAGTCTGTTTTTACTAACAGGATTTTAAATATCCTGTGTTTGCAGAAAAGGTTAGATCCAGATTCAGGTCTAACTGGTTCTGGAAACAAAAGCACCTTTATGTTCCATTCCATGTATACAGTTCACACTGATCACCTGCTATACGTGCGCTACTCTGAGGATATAACGTCGCCACCCCGAGCTTGTGCACAATCATGGGGAGTTTTCTGGGCTCATCCTGATTTTCACGATGGAGCAGGAATCCACTAACATGAACACCAGACTGGCCTTTTTAGAGGGTTCAAACACTAACTGGAGGTAACATCAGGTCTCAACAAGTAATATCAACGGAGCTGGGAAATAACTTAAATACCTTTTTCAACAGATTTGACAATCAAGATTTAACCGAAGAGTGTCTCAAAGAACTGAACAGCTCCCGTCACAGGAGGAAGTGCGGTCCCAGCTGAAATGGTGCAAAGCCCCGGGCCCAGATGGTATCCCTGCCAGGGTACTGAAGACCTGTGCCTGTGATTTATCCCCTCTTCTGTGAGACGTATCGGACCTGTAAGATTCCTGCTCTCTGGACAAAAGCTACTATTATCCCAACACCCAAAAGAACTCAATGACTTCAGACCTCTCTTAAACATCTTTAATCATGAAATGCCTCGAGCATCTGCTGCTCAGAACTATTCTACCAACTGTCCGAGAGCAACTGGATCTTTTTCAGTTCAGGGGGACAGAGGACGCTGTGGCCTCCCATCTCCTCCTAGAACATTTGGACTCTCCTGGCACATCAGCTCAGATACTCTTTGCAGATTTCCGCTCGACTATCCACACTATACAACGGCACATTCTGATACCAAAACTACACCGACTCCACGTTGCACCCCGGCTGAAACAGTTCGGACCGGCAGTACCACAACAGCTCCGCTTACCTCCAACACTGGAGCCCCCCAGGGATGTGTGTTAAGCCCCTTCCTGTACACACTTTATACAAATGACTGCACCAGCCCGTCAACATCGGGTCTAAAACCGTGTTCAGAGTTCTCATCAGGTGATGTGTCAGTAGGTTGTGTGACCAGACTCTTTCCAGCCACGGAGGCGGGCACAACTGTCTCTGGTTGAGGCTGAACCCACTGCTTCACAAATGACACATGACGCATGATCTCCTTGCCGTCCTTTTCAAGAGGGACTGAACATCCTTTTCTGTCCACCACATTGTAGGGGTCTTGTTCAAACAGTGTGGACAGTTTGTTTTGTTTCTGCTGACGGAGCAAGACTTTGTCACCTCGCTTCATGTTGCTGTCTTTTGCTCTTCTGATTCGGTCTGCGTCCACACATCCCTTCTCCTTCCTCACAGCATCAGTCCTGCAAATAGCAGCGCCCTTTGCCACTGGTTGCACCTGGTTGGTAGCTGACAATTCAGGAAGCTTGGTTCTGATCTGGCGGTTGAAGAGTAGCTCGGCTGGGCTGCGACCTGTGACACAGTGTGGCGTGCTGCGGTAAGCCATAAGGAATACATCCAGCTCACTGCGCCAGTCCTTTCCTTCAGCGTGAGCTGCACGTAAGGCTTTACAGAGTGTCCTGTTTTGCCTTTCAACCTCACTGTTTGCTTGAGGCCAATACGGTGTGACGCGGCGATGTTCAATTCCATTTTCCTGCAGATAGGTTTCGAAGTCTCTTGACACAAAAGGCATGCCGTTGTCAGTGACAACAGACTCTGGGATGCCATGAGTCGCAAATAAGTGATGTGGGGCTCCTGAGGATATCAACACTCACCCATCTAGAGTAGTAATCCGTGACTACCAGTAGATGGTCTCCTGATGGGAATGGACCACACAAGTCCATCGCAAGTGTCTGTCATGGTTTAGCAGGGAGCTCGGACCTTGTAGTTGGAACATCCTGTGGAGGTGAGCCATTGAGTTGACAAGCATGACATGACCGTACCAACTCCTCTGCTTCATGATCGACTCCTGGCCACCACACTTTTGTTCTCAGTCTTTGTTTTGTTTTGACGATCCCTTGATGTCCTTCATGTGCTAACATCAGGGTCTGTCGTCGTGCTACCTGAGGGACAACTATCCGGGAACCTCTCAACACTATTTTCCCCACAATGGAGAGCTCAGTCTTAACGGTTTGATAAGCAGGTTCACATTTAGTCCAGTCACCAGTCTCAATACAGCTCCGTACAGTGGCAAGAGTACAATCCTCTGCTGACAAGTTCTCCATTTGTCGCAGAGTGAAAGCATGTGGCACTGCATGTTTAGCCACGTAGTAGACATGGTCTTCTAAGGTGCCAATTTGTACAGGCGGGTTGACTGTGAGGTGTGACAGCGAATCAGCCGCATTCTGTGGGCCTGGCTTATACGCCACTTTAAACCTATAGGGTTGCAGCCGCAGAGCCCACAATTCAATTCTTGCTGGCGGTTTGGACCTTGGCAAGTAGATGGTTTCAAGTGGCTTGTGATCGGTCACCATCACAAACTCTTTTCCGTAGAGGAACACATGAAACTTCTCACATGCCCACACAATTGCAAGAGCTTCTCTTTCGGTCTGAGAGTAGCGGCGCTCTACATCAGATAAAGCTCGGCTGGCATAGTAGACTGGCTTGTGTGTTCCATCACTTTGCAATTGGCTTAATATTGCACCTAATCCCACTGGACTGGCATCCACAATCACATGTGTCTCAGCATCCTGACTGAAGTAAGCCATTACATGTGAACTGGCCAGCTGCCTCTTTAGCTCCACAAATGCTGTTTCCTGCTCTGACTCCCATGTCCATTTACAGGATTGCCTCGTGAGCCTCCTGAGTGGTTCTGATGTTGTGGCCAGATTTGGAATGAATCTCCCACAGTAGTTAACAAGCCCCAGGAAACTTCTCACCTCAGCCGCATTTGTTGGCCGTTGTGTGTTCTCCACTGCCTCAATCTTTGACTGAGCTGCTCCTATGCCGTTTGTGGAAAGTGCATGGCCCATGAATTCCAGTTGAGACATGCGAAACTGGCACTTCTTGCTGTTGACTGTCAGCTGTTTTTCTTGCAGCCGTTGCATAACTTGCGTCAGTCTCTCATCATGCTGCTGAATGGTCTTGCCTGAAATGATGATGTCGTCCGACATGTTGTGGACTCCGGAGATGCCTTGTAGGACCTCACTGATGATGTGTTGGTAAATCTCAGGCGCTGATGAAATCCCAAACATCAACCCCTTGTAACGCCACAGCCCTGGGTGTGTGACAAATGCGGTGAGTGACCTGGACTCTGGTGTCAATTCAATCTGATGGTATCCCCACTTAAAAATCCAACTTTGAAAACACTGTGGCACCTGTCATGTCCTCCAGTATTTCGTCAATGATGGGAATAGGATGCCGCTCACGCACTATGGCTTCATTTGCTCTGCGCATATCCACACACAGTCTCGGTTCTTTCCTGCCATGCACAACAACAAGCGGTGACACCCATGGCGTTGGTCCGCTTACCCTCTCGATGACATCCATCTCTTCGAGTTGCTTGAGTTTGTCATCCACCTGCTTCCTCACATTAAATGGAATTCGGCGGACAGGCTGGGCCACTGGCTTTACAGTGCTGTCCACATGCAGCCCCAGCTGAAAATCTTTCAGTTTCCCTAGGCCATGAAAACAGTCTCTGTATTTCTCCTCCAGGTCTGCTGTGAAAGCTGCTGTGTCTTTTAGTTGTACAGCATTCACCTGTTCAATAGGACCAATATGGAGCAGTCCCAACTGAACAGCAGTCTTTCTCCCCAACACACATATTCGTGCTTCTTCAATCACCTGGATTTTTGAACTGACAGATTTTCCATTTGCTTTAACATCAGCCGTGAAAATCCCTTCTACATAGAGTGTTGTGGTTGAGCCAAATGGGTAGACTCGCTTTTCTGGGCATTGCAATTTAATGTTACATTTGGACTTAAGCTGTTGGAACTTTGTCTCAGTCACAATATTACATGTAGCCCCTGAACCAATTAACATTTCCACTGACTGCCCATTTACCAGTACAGTTAGTGTTCCATCCTCCACACTATCATTCACTGTGAATACATGGTCATCTTCACTGTCACAGGGTTGCTTTTGCATGTCTGTGGTTGTTAATCTATTTACTTTATATGTTTTCTTCGTTTTACACATTTTAGCAAAATGTCCTTCTTTGTCACAGTTATTGCACTTTTTGTTTTTTTGTTTCTGTGCACACACGACTTAAATGACCTTCACGCCCACAACGGAAACATTTCATTCCGTGCTCATTACGTGGTGATTGATTCTGTCTTGTTGAGTCTTTGGGTCTTACCATTTTGCCCGTCCCTCTCGCTGGTCTTTTCTCCACAGCATTAACAGTCAATTTCCCCATCCTTGCGGCCTGATGATCTGCTGCTTCCATTGTTCGTGCAATGTCCAAGAGCCCTGGAAGTTTTAGATCTTTCTCCCGGAGTAGCCGTCTGCGCAGCGTGTTTGAAATGCACTTGTCAATAACTTGGTCACGAATGAAATCCTCCTTGTTATCTCCAAATTCACACGTTGCAGCCAGCTTCTTTAATCGACTCACAAAACTGTCCATAGACTCATCTTGCGTTTGTTCAGCTTGTCTAAACATGTGTCGCTCATAGGGAATGTTCTTTGTTTGTTTACCGCTTCATCGTAGTCTGTCTCCTCTGCACCCTCCAAAGTGAAGAATATGTCCTGAACATCGGGTCCTGCTAAATGCAGCAATAAAGCCCTTTTCTTTGCAGCCTCACACACTCCCGATGCAGCTAAATAGAGTTTAAAACTATTTATCCCCTTCTCCCAGCGAACTCCAATGTTAGCTGACTCACTCAGCACATCAAAGGGACCGACAGCCGGTAAACTTAGCGCCATGCTAGCTTCGTTCGTTCGTCCTCTTTTCTTTTTTGGATTAACTTCGTACACCATCAAGAGTTCGTGTACATTACAGCATACCGTTTTAGATCCTCGTCGCCATTTGTAGTGTTTTGACCGATATTAATGTTGCGTTCACACTATATCCAATTACTTTGATTTGATTTGATTCACATACATCTTTGTTGACATTTGAGACAAAGTAAGAAAGCATGCATGTATGTGAACTGGTCCCCAAAGAAGCTAACCTAAAGCTTAAGCTAGGGGGCCAAAGCTTGAGTGTGAAAGCTCCAATCACGTCTCGTCTGCTCAGTGACAGCCGTGCAGCATATCATAAAAACACACTTTTAGCTCGACCGTGCTGTTTGCACGCCCGGTCCCAACACACACCAGTCAGGAGTTCAGACTGTGTTTTAGTAATATTCCCTGCAGCAGCACAGCCGACACCTGCAGGGGTGGCCGACCAGTCAGAGAGGAAGAGCCACATTTCTGACTGTGTTACTTTTAGGGCCACATCATACACACAGACACACACACACATGCTCTCTGTCCTTCCTGCACCTCCTTCTCCTCCACGTTCCTCTCCATTCATCTCTCACACAGAGTTCAAATCTGAAAATTACCAACTTTTTCACTTCTGATACCACGCCGATGTTTCAGCCTTGATTATTGGCTGATAGCGATATCGATCTGATATGATATGATGATCGCGGGGGATTTTAACCACGCAAATCTTAAGACGGTTTTACCCCATTTCCACCAACACGTGAACTTCCCCACAAGAGAAGGTAACACC
The DNA here is from genome assembly GCF_947650265.1 of Symphodus melops. Classification (NCBI taxonomy): domain Eukaryota; kingdom Metazoa; phylum Chordata; class Actinopteri; order Labriformes; family Labridae; genus Symphodus; species Symphodus melops. Next base: position 30,486,421 of record NC_136692.1, on the reverse strand, counting down.
TTAGACATGATTGACACATCTGTTAAAGGTGCTTACAAGGCATCACCCCGCCCCCAGATTGGCCACTCTGACCACATCAGTGTAATGCTCATGCCAGCTTACAGACCCAGGGTTAAAGTCACCAAACCGGTTCTGAAGCAGGTATGTGTGTGGCCAGAGGGGGCTTCTGCTGCACTGCAGGACTGCTTTGAAACCACATACTGGGAGATGTTTAAGCAGGCAGCCACCTACAACAACCACACAGACATTGAGGAGTACTCAGACACTGTTACCTCCTACATCAGCAAATGCATTGATGATGTCACCACCACCAGAACCATCACCACCCGGGCTAACCAGAAGCCATGGCTGACAGGAGAGGTACGCGGGCTACTGAGGGCCAGGAACATCGCCTTCAGAGCTGGAGATGCAGTCGGCCTGAGAACAGCGAGGGCCAACCTGTCCCGTGACATCAGAAAAGCTAAACACAGCTACTCACTTAAAGTAACCAGACACTTCAAGGACAGCAGAGACGCGCAGAGCCTGTGGCGTGGTATCCAGACCATCACGGACTACAAACCCAAGCCACAGACCTGTGACAACAAAACCTCTCTGCTGAACGACGTAAACAGCTTCTTTGCCAGGTTTGAAGCAAACAACAGCATGCCCGCACAGAAGACCACCCCTCCTCCCCACGACCAGACCCTGTGCCTGACTGCAGCCAGCGTGAAGAGAACCTTCTCCAACATCAACACCCGCAAGGCTGCAGGTCCAGACAACATCCCTGGCCGTGTGCTGAAGGACTGTGCAGAGGAGCTCAAAGATGTCTTCACAGACATTTTCAACACTTCTCTGAGGCAGACTGTTGTTCCATCATGCTTCAAAACGACCACCATCATACCCATTCCAAAGAAGCCATCACCATCCACTCTCAATGACTATAGACCCGTTGCACTGACCCCCATCATCATGAAGTGCTTTGAAAGATTAGTCATGGCCCACATCAAATCCTCCCTCCCCTCCACCCTGGACCCCTACCAGTTTGCATACCGGGGCAACAGATCAACCGAGGATGCAATCTGCTCTGCTCTTCACCCAGCCCTCACCCAACTGGACTCCAAAAACTCATCCGTCAGAATGCTGTTCATAGACTTCAGCATTCAACACCATCATCCCTCAGCAGCTGATCGGCAAACTGGACCAGCTGGGGCTCAGCACTTCCCTGTGCAACTGACTGCTGGACTTCCTCAGCGAGAGGCCTCAGACTGTGCGGGTTGGCGGCAACGCATCAAAAACCACCATCCTGAGCACTGGGGCCCCCCAAGGCTGTGTGCTCAGCCCCCTGCTCTTCACGCTGCTGACCCACGACTGCACTCCATCCTTCAGCAGCAACCACATTGTGAAGTTTGCGGACGACACAACAGTGGTCGGTCTCATCTCCAACAACGATGAGACGCACTACAGGATGGAGGTGGGCCAACTGGCCACGTGGTGCAAAAACAACAACCTCTTCCTGAATATCGACAAGACCAAGGAGGTTGTTGTCGACTTCCGGAGGGCCCCCACTCCCAAACCCCCCCGACCATCAACGGTGCTGCTGTGGAGAGAGTGAGCAGCACCAAGTTCCTGGGGGTCCACATTAGTGAGGATCTCTCCTGGACAGCAAACACCACATCACTGGCCAAGAAGTCCCAGCAGCGCCTCGACTTCCTCCGTAAGCTGAAGAGAGCACGAGCATCCCGACCCATCATGTGCTCCTTCTACAGAGGCACCATGGAGAGCATCCTGACCCATCATGTGCTCCTTCTACAGAGGCACCATGGAGAGCATCCTGACCAGCTGCATCACTGTGTGGCTGGGGAGCTGCACTGCTGCCAACCACAAGACCCTGCAGCGCACAGTGAAGGCGGCTGAACGGATCATCGGTGTCCCGCTCCCCTCTCTTCTGGACCTCTACGGCACCCGCCTCACCCGCAAAGGACCCCACATTGTGAGTGACCTCACCCACCCCTCACACAGCCTCTTCAGCCTCCTGCCATCAGGGAGACAGTACCGCAGCCTGCAGGCCGGCTCTACCAGACTGAGAAACAGCTTCTTCCACCAAGCTGTCAGGAAGCTGAACTCTCTCCCCTCCCTTCCCTCCCCTCTCTTCCCTCCCCTCTCTTCCCTCCCCTCTCTTCCCTCCCTTCCCTCCCCTCTGCCCCCATGAACACTGAACACTGGAACCTCCTCCTGTTTGAACATTGAAACAGAACCCTGGTCACTTATTGCACATTGCACGCATGCACAAGTTCACTTTTCTTATAATCTGGTTCTATACTCCATTTTATTTAACTTAATACTTTTGCACATTTAGGTTCATGTAAATATTATTTATCTTTTACATCTTTTTTTACCTCTTTTTACCTTGTTTCTATTTTATTTACCTTTTCTTATCTACATTGCACCGTGGGGAGGGGGGAAACGTAATTTCGATTTCACTGTATGTCTGACATATTTTGGAATTGACAAATAAAGAACCTTGAACCTTGAACCTTGATCAGCATGAGTCACACACACACAGACACAGACATATACCCCTGCTCAGGCATGTTTACTGTAAATGTCACCACAGGCCACTGCAGTCCTTGTCATTAATACTCTCTCTCAGTACACAAATACAAATATAACAATTTACAATAGCGTTCACTCGACTCCGACAAAATGCCTGAAAATGCTTGCGATTCCTTATATCGTGTTTTATTCTGAAATCGACCGGATGTTCTGTGTGTCTGTCATTGCGTTGTCATATTCCCGTACAGCTTGACGCGTGCCTGCAGCGAACTCCGCTTAAAGTAGACTCGCAGCGTATTTGAAACGGAGCAGGACGCCCAATAGGAAGATGTGTAATGGAGACTGGTGAGATCCGGGGTCGCCCCCCTTAGACCCACTGTCAATGGGATCGTCAAATCTCCTTCCTGTGCACAACTCAAAAGGAGAGAAACCTGAACTGCTGTTGCTGAAGGCGCCTTGTTGACATGAGAGCTAAAGGAAGGGCCTCGAGTCTGAAATCAGTACAGACGCTTACAATGTCCCCTCACCAATAAAAATAAAAATATACCACCACTAGATTATAAAAATATAAAGATCAGGAAAAGACAGTAGAGCCGCATGAGAAACATACATGCTTGCTCAGGCTGCAAACGGTGCATGGGGAAAAAAGCTATTTGCATGACGGGATGAAGTGCATTTCATGGAGCGATGCCGTGTGCCTGAGGGACGAGGAAGAACAAGACCGGCAGCAGGATGACCTGCTTAGTAAAATTCTTTTCTCAAAGAATGCTAGTGATGAGGGTGGTGGATAGCCGGGTTTCACCAAGAGTTGTTCCCACTCCAGTCGTCTGCTTGTGGTTTCAGTCACATGATCTTCTGTTTCAGGCTCATTAGCATGCTAACAATCCCGAGGTCCACATCTGAAGACACTTTTCCAAGGACAGGTGAAGCATCTTCAAGATTACAAGATCTTCAACTAGTCAACTTGCCTCAACTTGACCTGAAATCAATATAAAAGGTGCAGTCTGACAGCAGTTGAGACAACTGCAGATGCTCAGGTTGCCAGACCCAACCTGCATTTCCAGTTGAATCATTAAACTTTGCTCAAGGCAATAGATGTGGTCATGCATGAAAGGAATCCATGGGGGCCATGTTCCTATCGTAGTGTGTGAAGTTTTGAAATATCACTTTTCTGTTGATAGATCTGATGTTTAAATATTTGTTGGAGCATTATAAACAGGCACTGATAGCGCAGTGCAGGTGTCCCCAAACTTTACAGGTTGTGACCCCCCCAAAAAGGATGACAGAGACTGAGGAGACCAGCCCCCAGGTAATAAAAGTACACATCTTTTGTTGTGATTTTTCTGCCTTTTTAACTCCAAAAACACGACTGAGAATGCAGCCAGTTTAAACAGAAACAGAACACATATTATATACATTATACACATTATATACACAGGCTACAAAGTTGTGGTTAGATTGGTATCAGTGTGCAGTTTATATTATTTAAGTATGCAGCAGATATTAAGTCAGTATGGTTTACTGACAGATACCGGCGTTGACAGATACCCCCCCCCCCCCCCCCCCCCCCCCCCCCCCCCCCCCGACCCTCTTCATAGTCATTTAAAAGGATTCACAGCAGAAGATTTGTCTTCTATAGGATTGGGGGGGATCTGTCAACGCCGGATGGATAGATAATGGATGGATGGATGGATGGATGGATGGATGGATGGATGGATGGATGGATGGATGGATGGATGGATGGATGGATGGATGGATGGATGGATGGATGGATGGATGGATGGATGGATGGATGGATGGATGGATGGATGGATAGATAGATAGATAGATAGATAGATAGATAGATAGATAGATAGATAGATAGATAGATAGATAGATAGATAGATAGATAGATAGATAGATAGATAGATAGATAGATAGATAGATAGATAGATAGATGGATGGATGGATGGATAGATGATGGATGGATGGATGGATGGATAGATGATGGATGGATGGATGGATGGATGGATGGATGGACGTATGGAATGATGGATGGATAGATAGATGGATGGATGGATGGATGGATGGATAGATGATAGATGGATGGATGGATGGATGGATGGATGGATAGATGATGGATGGATGGATGGATGGAGGGACGTAGGGAATGATGGATGGATGCATGGATGCATGGATGGATAGATAGATGGATGGATGGATGGATGGATTTTGGAAAGGTTAAAACATTTGACTGTATGGTGTGGCTGCACCCTATTATGTAGCATTGTGCGGAGCAAAACGGGAGATCTTCACCATGTTTAGAAGACACTGACACTGAGTTTGGGATGCTCGCCCTCAGGAAGTTCTCACAATTAGGTAACCCAAGCCCGCCTTGTTTATTCATCCCTAACTGATATCCACCTTCAGGACTGTGGAGCCGATTGTGCCAAGTTCCAGAAAAGTGAAATAGAAACTAGATTCAACAAGAAAGCCTTGCAGCGCAAATATGAAACCAAAAACTCCTGGGGGAAAACTTATGGTGAACACAAGCGCCACCTGGAGTTCAGCCATGAGCAGTACAAGGAGCTGCAGAACTATGCAGCGGAGGTGGGGATCTTCTTCACTGCATCAGGGATGGATGAGGTAAGACAAAGACTCCATGTGAATATTTCCTGACATGTTTACTAAAGGAGTTAATTTCACCTGGGATTATTCCGTCTTTAGATGGCCGTGGAGTTCCTGCATGAAATCAACGTGCCTTTCTTCAAAGTGGGCTCTGGAGACACCAACAACTAACTCTGCTGCTCTTTGGGCTGTTCCCAGTCTGCAGTGGTCAGTACTGTACCCATCACATGTGGCCCAAGGAGGGGAACTAGTGAACTTGGGCAGCAAAGACCAGTCTGTGATGCTAAGCTAAGCTAACTGACTGTGTTGCAATAGCTACGACAGTATATCATTAATATTCAAGCTGTGTCCAGTTATGGTCATAGCAGTTTATCTTCTTTATGCCTTACATAATGGTTTGACAAAAAAACAGAGGTTGCTCTGTCTGCATGTTTTCAGTCTCTGATGCTAAGCTAAGCTAACTGACTGTGTTGCAATAGTTACAACAGTAGATCATTAAATACTTTATGTTCTGGCTTTATACCTTAAATAATGGTTTGACAAAAAAATAGAGGTTGCTCTGTCTGTACGTTTTCAGTCTCTGATGCTAAGCTAAGCTAACTCAGAGCTGGCTGGAAGTTAAACCAATAGGTGCAACAATCCCATAAATCTTCATGTCTGAACTCTTCAAGACACAAAATCAGTAAATCACGCAGAGTGTCAGATCATTTAGAGGACAGTAAAAACTAATCCTGGACACTTTTCTCTTGCAGGAATACCAGAAGGAATTTCCAAACATTCCCATTGGCTATTCCGGCCACGAGTCTGGTATAGCTATATCAATCGCGGCTGTAACTCTGGGGGCGAAGGTCATCGAACGCCACGTGACTTTGGATAAGACGTGGAAAGGAAGCGACCACGAAGCTGAGCTGAAGGAGCTCATTGATAGCGTCCGGCTGGTGGAGAGGGCAATGGGCAGTGGCGTCAAGCAGATGAAGTCATGCCATGATAAGGCATGACTCTCTCCACAGAAAAGCACATTAACAGCCGTTTGACACTATTCCAGTTTGCTAGTTTGAAATTCTTTACTGTCGTTCGGGGTACGTTTCTTACTGTTTCAATTCAACCGTGCTCTTATTTTAAAAACGTTGCTTTGTCTTTTTGTGAGAGAACTTTACTTGCTGTTTGAATTCAGCCATGCTTTTATTTTGAAATTGTGTCCTGTCTAACACTGAGGACCACTATCTACAGAGAGACTGAAGGGACAAAATGAAAACAGAGACACTGAGGACCACTATCTACAGAGAGACTGAAGGGACAAATTTAATACAGAGACACTGAGGACCACTATCTACAGAGAGACTGAAGGGACAAAATAAATACAGAGACACTGTGGACCACTATCTACAGAGACACTGAAGGGACAAATTTAATACAGAGACACTGAGGACCACTATCTACAGAGAGGCTGAAGGGACAAAATAAATACAGAGACACTGTGGACCACTATCTACAGAGACACTGAAGGGACAAAAAAAAGAGACACTGAGGACCACTATCTACAGAGAGACTGAAGGGACAAAATTAATACAGAGAAACACTGAGGACCACTATCTACAGAGAGACTGAAGGGACAACATAAATACAGAGACACTGAGGACCACTATCTACAGAGAGACTGAAGGGACAACATAAATACAGAGACACTGAGGACCACTATCTACAGAGAGACTGAAGGGACAAAATGATTACAGAGACACTGAGGACCACTATCTACAGAGAGACTGAAGGAACAACATAAATTCAGAGACACTGAGGACCACCATCTACGGAGAGACTGAAGGGACAACATAAATACAGAGACACTGAGGACCACTATCTACAGAGAGACTGAAGGGACACAATAAATACAGAGACACTGAGGACCACTATCTACAGAGAGACTGAAGGGACAAAATTAAATACAGAGAGACACTGAGGACCACTATCTACAGAGAGATTGAAGGGACAACATTAAATACAGAGAGACACTGAGGACCACTATCTACAGAGAGACTGAAGGGACAACATAAATACAGAGACACTGAGGACCACTATCTACAGAGAGACTGAAGGGACAAAATTAATACAGAGAAACACTGAGGACCACTATCTACAGAGAGACTGAAGGGACAAAATAAATACAGAGAAACACTGAGGACCACTATCTACAGAGAGACTGAAGGGACAAAATGAATACAGAGACACTGAGGACCACTATCTACAGAGAGACTGAAGGGACAAAATAAATACAGAGACACTGAGGACCACTATCTACAGAGAGACTGAAGGGACAAAATGAATACAGAGACACTGAGGACCACTATCTACAGAGAGACTGAAGGGACAAAATAAATACAGAGACACTGAGGACCACTATCTACAGAGAGACTGAAGGGACAAAATAAATACAGAGACACTGAGGACCGGTTCCAAATTCTGATACTAACCTCGGCTGTTTTTTTCCAATTAACCTCTCAGAACTGAATTCGATTATTTCTGCGTCTAAACCGTCAACCTGTCTTTTAGATCCAATCCCAACCAAGCTGTTTAAGGAAGTCTTTCCTCTAGTTAGCAGCTCCATACTAGATATGATCAATATATCTTTAGCAGCTGGTTATGTACCCCAGTCATTTAAAGTAGCTGTAATTAAACCGCTCCTTAAAAAGCCTACTCTTGATTCAGGAACTCTAGCTAACTATAGACCTATATCTAACCTTCCTTTTATCTCCAAGATCTTAGAGAAAGTGGTAGCTAATCAGTTGTGTGATTTTCTCCACAACAACAGCTTGTTTGAGGAGTTCCAGTCGGGATTTAGAGTTTACCATAGCACTGAGACTGCACTAGTTAGAGTAACAAATGATCTTCTGTTAGCCTCAGACAGGGGACTTCTATCTGTGCTTGTCCTGTTAGATCTTAGTGCTGCTTTTGATACAATTGACCATCAGATTCTGTTACAGAGACTAGAACAATGACTTGGAGTTACAGGGACTGCTTTAAGTTGGTTTAGATCCTATTTATCAGACAGATCTCAGTTTGTGCATGTTCATGATGAGTCCTCTATGTACACCAAAGTTAGCCATGGAGTGCCTCAAGGATCAGTGCTTGGTCCAATTCTATTTACATTATATATGCTTCCTCTAGGTAGTATTATGAGAAAACACTCCATAAACTTTCATTGCTATGCAGACGATACTCAGCTCTACATAGCAATGAAGCCAGAAGACACCAACCAGCTTCGTAAACTAGAAGCCTGCCTCAAGGACATTAGGTCCTGGATGACCAGAAACTTCTTACTGCTCAACTCAGACAAGACTGAAGTTCTAGTGATTGGACCTAAGAACCTTAGAGAGACTTTCTCTGCCGATATGACGGCCCTTAGTAGTATTAGTGTAGCCTCTAGTACCACTGTTAGGAACCTAGGAGTTCTATTTGATCAGGATATGTCCTTTGATTCCTACATTAAACACATTTCAAGGACAGCTTATTTTCACCTTGGTAATATCTCTAAGATCAGACAGATCCTGTCACAAAATGATGCTGAAAAACTAGTTCATGCATTTGTTACCTCCAGGTTGGATTACTGTAATTCTATTTTAGCAGGGTGCTATGGTAAATCTCTAAAGACCCTTCAACTTGTCCAAAACACTGCAGCTCGTGTTCTTACTAGAACTAGGAAAAGGGACCACATTACTCCTGTATTGGCTTCTCTCCACTGGCTCCCTAAAAAATCTACCTGTGTTTGCAGAAAAGATTAGATCCAAATTCAGGTCTAACTGGTTCTGGAAACAAAAGCACCTTTATGTTCCATTCCATGTATACAGTTCACACTGATCACCTGCTATACGTTTGCTACTCTGAGGATATAACGTCGCCACCCCGAGCTTGTGCACAATCATGGGGAGTTTTCTGGGCTCATCCTGATTTTCACGATGGAGCAGGAATTCACTAACATGAACACCAGACTGGCCTTTTTAGAGGGTTAAAACACTAACTGTGGCCTTCCTGCTGCATCTCCTCCGAGAACATCTGGACTCTCCTGGCACATCAGCTCAGATACTCTTTGCAGATTTCAGCTCGACTATCCACACTATACAACGGCACATTCTGATACCAAAACTACACCGACTCCACATTGCACCCCGGCTGAAACAGTTCGGACCGGCAGTACCACAACAGCTCCGCTTACCTCCAACACTGGAGCCCCCCAGGGATGTGTGTTAAGCCCCTTCCTGTACACACTTTATACAAATGACCGCAAAAAAAAAATCTAGAATAGAATTTAAAATCCTTCTGCTCACCTACAAAGCTCTAAACGGTCAGGCACCATCCTATCTTAAAGAGTTAATTGTACCATACTATCCGACAAGAACATTATGTTCCCAGAATGCAGGCCTGCTCGTGGTGCCTATAGTCTCTAAAAGTACTATGGGAGGTAGAGCCTTTAGTTATCAGGCACCGCTCCTTTGGAATCGTCTACCAGTCGGGGTCCGGGAGGCAGACACATTAGGTACTTTTAAGAATAGACTTCAAACTTTTCTTTTTGATAAATCTTATAGTTAGGGCTGGCTTAGGACCAGCTCATAGTTGTGCTGCTATAGGCCTAGACTACCGGGGGAACTGGCACCAGGATCTCTTATCTCTCTCTCCCTCTCTCTTTCCCAGCTTTCATATCTTATTACTGCTTGTCTCTATCTCTATATTCTAACCTCTCCTTTTTCTGGGAGCTCCTGAGCTCTCTGAGGTTCCTTGGGACTGTTGGTGAGGATGGCCTGCCTAAACAACTCCCCCCCCCCCAATCCTATCCTATTCTTCTTTCTGCATCTTGTCCCATTTCAAGCCCAGCACAGTTTAGCAGATGGCTGTTCCGTCATGATCAGGGTCTGCTGAAGATTTCTGCCTGTTAAAGGGAAGTTTTTTCTTCTATGACGGATTAAGCTGAGCTCTTGTAAGATAGCCATCAGTAAGGTCCTTTATCTGCTTTATGTAAACATAACAATGAGCATGGTCTTGTTACCTGCCCTTTTGTTAATGTTAACAGACAAACAGTAAGGTCCTTTACCTGCTTTTGTAAAGTGTCTCGAGATAACGCCTGTTATGAATTGACGCTATATAAATAAAGATTGATTGATTGATTGATTGATTGATGTATGTGAACTGGTCCCCAAAGAAGCTACCTAAAGCTTAAGCCAAAACTTGAGTGTGAAAGCTTCAATCACGTCGTGTTTTTCGGAACGACAAAGAGAATCTGAATTGGAATGACTTCTCGTCAGCAGTCATATGGGGCTTGTCTTTTTTGAGTGACATGCGGGCGTGTTGTCGCTGTTAGCCAGGAGGCTCCGATCCACCTTTTTTTTCTGTTTCTATTGTCTGAAAAATAGTTGAGTGAGGCAACATTTCCACTCAGTCAGCCGCCATATAGGACACCAGTGCGTGCGATCGCTCAGCATACGTTATGTCTGTTTTTACAAACAGGATTTTAAATATCCTGTGTTTGCAGAAAAGGTTAGATCCAGATTCAGGTCTAACTGGTTCTGGAAACAAAAGCACCTTATATTCCATTCCATGTATACAGTTCACACTGATCACCTGCTATACGTGCGTTAGTCTGAGGATATAACGTCGCCACCCCGAGCTTGTGCACAATCATGGGGAGTTTTCTGGGCTCATCCTGATTTTCACGATGGAGCAGGAATTCACTAACATGAACACCAGACTGGCCTTTTTAGAGGGTTAAAACACTAACTGTGGCCTTCCTGCTGCATCTCCTCCGAGAACATCTGGACTCTCCTGGCACATCAGCTCAGATACTCTTTGCAGATTTCAGCTCGACTATCCACACTATACAACGGCACATTCTGATACCAAAACTACACCGACTCCACGTTGCACCCCGGCTGAAACAGTTCGGACCGGCAGCACCACAACAGCTCCGCTTACCTCCAACACTGGAGCCCCCCAGGGATGTGTGTTAAGCCCCTTCCTGTACACACTTTATACAAATGACTGCACCAGCCCGTCAACATCGCCACACTGGGACTTCTCAAAGACAGCACCTCCCTCGCAGATCATCAGAACTCAAAAGAACACTTCACCAAGTGGTGTCAACATAACCACCTTCAACTCAACCTATTCAACCAACATGTAAAATAAATTCTGCATATTTTGATTTGATTTGATTCACATACATCTTTGTTGACATTTGAGACAAAGTAAGAAAGCATGCATGTATGTGAACTGGTCCCCAAAGAAGCTAACCTAAAGCTTAAGCTAGGGGGCCAAAACTTGAGTGTGAAAGCTCCAATCACGTCTCGTCTGCTCAGTGACAGCCGTGCAGCATTTTATAAAAACACACTTTTAGCTCGACCGTGCTGTTTGCATGCCCGGTCCCAACACACACCAGTCAGGAGTTCAGACTGTGTTTTAGTAATATTCCCTGCAGCAGCACAGCCGACACCTGCAGGGGTGGCCGACCAGTCAGAGAGGAAGAGCCACATTTCTGACTGTGTTACTTTTAGGGCCACATCATACACACAGACACACACACACACACACACACACACACACACACACATGCTCTCTGTCCTTCCTGCACCTCCTTCTCCTCCACGTTCCTCTCCATTCATCTCTCACACAGAGAGACTTTTTCACTTCTGATACCACGCCGATGTTTCAGCCTTGATTATTGGCTGATAGCGATATCGATCTGATATGATATCAGCATGAGTCACACACACAGACACAGACATATACCCCTGCTCAGGCATGTTTAAATGTCACCACAGGCCACTGCAGTCCTTGTCATTAATACTCTCTCTCAGTACACAAATACAAATATAACAATTTACAATAGCGTTCACTCGACTCCGACAAAATGCCTGAAAATGCTTGCGATTCCTTATATCGTGTTTTATTTTGAAATCGACCGGATGTTCTGTGTGTCTGTCATTGCGTTGTCATATTCCCGTACAGCTTGACGCGTGCCTGCAGCGAACTCCGCTAAAAGTAGACTCGCAGCGTATTTGAAACGGAGCAGGACGCCCCATAGGAAGATGTGTAATGGAGACTGGTGAGATCCGGGGTCGCCCCGCCTTAGACCCACTGTCAATGGGATCGTCAAATCTCCTTCCTGTGCACAACTCAAAAGGAGAGAAACCTGAACTGCTGTTGGTGAAGGCGCCTTGTTGACATGAGAGCTAAAGGAAGGGCCTCGAGTCTGAAATCAGTACAGACGCTTACAATGTCCCCTCACCAATAAAAATAAAAATATACCACCACTAGATTATAAAAATATAAAGATCAGGAAAAGACAGTAGAGCCGCATGAGAAACATACATGCTTGCTCAGGCTGCAAACGGTGCATGGGGAAAAAAGCTATTTGCATGACGGGATGAAGTGCATTTCATGGAGCGATGCCGTGTGCCTGGGGGACGAGGAAGAACAAGACCGGCAGCAGGATGACCTGCTTAGTAAAATTCTTTTCTCAAAGAATGCTAGTGATGAGGGTGGTGGATAGCCGGGTTTCACCGAGAGTTGTTCCCACCCCAGTCGTCTGCTTGTGGTTTCAGTCACATGATCCTCTGTTTCAGGCTCATTAGCATGCTAATAATCCTGAGGTCCACATCTGAAGACACTTTTCCAAGGACAGGTGAAGCATCTTCAAGATTACAAGATCTTCAACTAGTCAAATTTACATGACCTGAAATCAATATAAATAAATATATATGATTGAAGGAATGTGATTGAGTACTTGATCAACGTGTATGTCGTGTGTTGTTTTTATTTCAATTAGCAATTTAAAAAAAAAAAAAGGTCAATTGGCATTTTTTAATTGAGCAAATTTAAAATTATTAGTTTGTTCCAACGGCTAAAGGAGATTTCAGTGGAGGTAAAATGTAAGGTTGTATTAAATTGACATATTGACATTAAGCCACTAAAAGCTGATTATTCAAATTTGCACCATTTCATATAGTTGGCTCAAATAAAAATAATTTATTATTTGCATTGAATTAAAACATTTCTAAAAAGTTTAGATTGTGTAGCAGGCGGTATGTTAGTATGTGTTAATCCTTCAAATGACAGTGAAGAAGGTCGGGTATACGGGGTGCAGCCTGACAGCAGTTCAAACAACTGCAGATGCTCATGTTGCCAGACCCAACCTGCATTTCCAGTTGAATCATTAAACTTTGCTCAAGGCAATAGATGAGGTCATGCATGTGACCCCCCCCCCCCCCCCCCCCCCCGAGAATCTTTGGCTGTCTTATGATTTGATTCAGAATCACATTTTGATTTTAAAATGATTCTGGATTCCAAGTTTATTTTTGAATTAGTACAAACTTCAGGATCTACTCCAGTCATCTGTGAGACTGGCTAAATTTCTTGCTGCTCTGTTTTACATTCGACTAAGTCAAAGAACTGACTGATTAGCCCCGCCCCCTAAAAAAGAATCCAAAATAAACAATATTTCTGAAAATACTAATACAACAAGAAGTCATTCTTTTATTTTTTTGCTATTTAAAACTTTTTAGCAAAAATTTCTTCCTCAGCCAGAGTTGCAAAAGTGGGTGAGGTTTGTATGAGGTGTGGTTGGGTTTGTATGAGGTGTGGTTGGGTTTGTAGGGGGTGTGGTTTGGTTTGTAGGGGGTGTGGTTTGTACTGCATTTGGGTATTAATGGGAGGAAGAGACTGGTCCTCGTTCCTCTCTCCACAGCTCACCGCTCTCCACCGACCTCCTCTCCGCTTCATCACCGGCTTCTCTGCTTGTTACCTGTCCGTGTTCAGTGATCGACATGCCGCTAGAGTTTGAGCTGTGCCCCGGCAGGATGATCGGAGGGAACCATCCGTGCTTCATCATCGCTGAAATCGGACAAAACCACCAGGGAGACATCGAGATTGCCAAGAAAATGATCAAGATGGCAAAGGTAATAAAAGTACACACCTTTTGTTGTGATTTTTCTGCCTTTTTAACTCCAAAAACACGACTGAGAATGCAGCCAGTTTAAACAGAAACAGAACACATATTATATACATTATACACATTATATACACAGGCTACAAAGTTGTGTATCCTATAGAAGACAAATCTTCTGCTGTGAATCCTTTTAAATGACTATGAAGAGGGTCGGGTATACGGGCTGCAGCCTGAGAGCAGCTTATTTCAGTTCAGACAACTGCAGATGTTCAAGTTGGGTAGTTAGAAGGGATGGATGGACGGAGGGACGTATGGAATGATGGATGGATGGAATGATGGATGGACAGATGGATAGATGATAGATGGATGGATGGAGGGACGTATGGAATGATGGATGGATGGATAGATGGATGGATGGAGGGACGTATGGAATGATGGATGGATGGATAGATGGATGGATGGAGGGACGTATGGAATGATGGATGGATGGAGGGATAAATGGATAGATAGATAGATGGATGGATGGATGGATGGATGGACGGAGGGACGTATGGAATGATGGATGGATGGATGGATTTTGGAAAGGTTAAAACATTTGACTGTATGGTGTGGCTGCACCCTATTATGTAGCATTGTGCGGAGCAAAACGGGAGATCTTCACCATGTTTAGAAGACACTGACACTGAGTTTGGGATGCTCGCCCTCAGGAAGTTCTTACAATTAGGTAACCCAAGCCCGCCTTGTTTATTCATCCCTAACTGATATCCACCTTCAGGACTGTGGAGCCGATTGTGCCAAGTTCCAGAAAAGTGAAATAGAAACTAGATTCAACAAGAAAGCCTTGCAGCGCAAATATGAAACCAAAAACTCCTGGGGGAAAACTTATGGTGAACACAAGCGCCACCTGGAGTTCAGCCATGAGCAGTACAAGGAGCTGCAGAACTATGCAGCGGAGGTGGGGATCTTCTTCACTGCATCAGGGATGGATGAGGTAAGACAAAGACTCCATGTGAATATTTCCTGACATGTTTACTAAAGGAGTTAATTTCACCTGGGATTATTCCGTCTTTAGATGGCCGTAGAGTTCCTGAATGAAATCAACGTGCCTTTCTTCAAAGTGGCCTCTGCAGACAGCGACAACTTCCCGTATCTGGAGAAAACAGCCCAGAAAGGTGAGGACCTTCACTTTACTATTCTACAAGTCATTTATCAGACGCTTTTATCCAACGTGACAAACTTTAGAGAGTAAGAAGAACACAAGCGAGGACTTAGAGAGGAGGAGACAACGTGAGGAAGTGCAACCAGACAGCTTTAGGTCTGATGTTGTTGTTGTAAGTGTGGACTGTCACAGCCCTGTGGGATATGATGTTTCAGGACGGCCCATGGTGGTTTCCAGCGGGATGCAGTCGATGGAGACGATGCGTCAGGTCTACAAAACAATAAAGAAACACAACCAGAACTTTACCATCCTGCAGTGCACCAGCGCCTACCCTCTGGCACCTGAAGACGTCAACCTCCGAGTGATAAAGGTGAGAGGACCTTGTTCGACTGGAAGCAGGAAAAAAGGGCCGGGGTAAATAAGTGAGCGACTTTCACGGTGAAGGTTAGATGACTGGATGAGAGCCTGTTCCCAGTCTGCAGTGGTCAGTACTGTACCCATCACATGTGGCCCAAGGAGGGGAACTAGTGAACGTGGGCAGCAAAGACCAGTCTCTGATGCTAAGCTAAGCTAACTGACTGTGTTGCAATAGCTACGAGAGTATATCATTAATATTCAAGCTGTGTCCAGTTATGGTCATAGCAGTTTATCTTCTTTATGCCTTACATAATGGTTTGACAAAAAATAGAGGTTGCTCTGTCTGTGCGTTTTCAGTCTCTGATGCTAAGCTAAGCTAACTCAGAGCTGGCTGGAAGTTAAACCAATAGGTGCAACAATCCCATAAATCTTCACGTCTGAACTCTTCAAGACACAAAATCAGTAAATCACGCAGAGTGTCAGATCATTTAGAGGACAGTAAAAACTAATCCTGGACACTTTTCTCTTGCAGGAATACCAGAAGGAATTTCCAGACATTCCCATTGGCTATTCCGGCCACGAGTCTGGTATAGCTATATCAATCGCGGCTGTAGCTCTGGGGGCGAAGGTCATCGAACGCCACGTGACTTTGGATAAGACATGGAAAGGAAGCGACCACGAAGCTTCTCTGTTACCTGCTGAGCTGAAAGAGCTCATTGACAGCATCCGGCTGGTGGAGAGGGCGATGGGCAGCGACGTCAAGCAGATGTTAGCGTGCGAGAAGTCATGCCATGATAAGGTTAGGACAGGGGTTCTTAAATACAAATCTTAAATGGTCACAAAACTTTTTTTGAATGACTCACAGGGCCATTTATTGAGGTCGGTCCGGCCACATGCAGTAATACTGTAATATTCAAAACAAAAAGTCCTTTTCATTCAAAACAATGACAAAACCACTAAATGTAATGTCCATTTTTGTCTCTGCGCCTGTGGGTGAAAGACTGGGAGGAGAAAATGTAAAGAAGTTAAGTTCGTACACACATTGTGATTTACCAAGCCTGACAGAAACTGCAGTGATCATAACAGAGTTTTTAATTTCTATTCATTCATAGTTAACAAAGAGAAACTCCAGGATGAAACTATACTGAACATTTGCAGCCTCTGAAGGTCTCAAGAATTTAACATTTATGTCTTCTGTCAGGTCCAAAACTGACACTCCACAGCTTTGTCTTACATTAGTCTAGGTTATGCTGCATCTGTAAAATAGATTCTGAGAACAAACAGACAGACACCAGAGTTAGGTTATTAGATACTTGCAAGGAGAGCAGCTAGAGACGGCAGAGTTTACAATCTCCAAACTACTCTGCTGTTCTGCCGTTCGTCCTTTCTTTTTATTAAAGAAAAATGCCCTAATTTACATAAGATAAGAGTGAGCAACAAGGGAGGGGGAAAAGCAGGCGCGATCACTCATGTCTGCACACGATGTTTGTTATAAGAACATATATGAGAATAAGCTGCTGCCGTGTCCTTGGGCATCTTCAGCATTCTTCTGGTATCAGAAGCAGGCGCCACCGTTGATGATTACAACGGCCTTGCACAATGACACTTCATGATAACTTATATACATTTTGTTCTAACACTTCCTATTCAGTTCTTTGTAGGTCACCTCTGAAACGCCCACCAACCAAACGTGCAATCTTTTGGAGTGAAGACCGATTTAGAAGGCTGCTCGTTAATTGGGATCAAAAGCCGCGTTTCCACACAGCAGTCCGGTACGGATCAGTACAGTTTGGTTCGATTAAGCCCGATCCCGTTTGTGTTTCCACAGCCACTCGTGCCCTATCTGGTAGGCGGCGTGTAAGCCGGATGACGATAGCCGCTACGTAAATAGCATCACATGATAGCAGCTAACAGCTAACCGCTATCCGCTAACAGCTAACCGCTAACTAATAAATTCAACAAAGGAGAAAAACGCTACACAAACGAAACCAACAATGAAAGACATCCAGCAGTTCATCTCCTCTGTCCGGTTATTTGGGAATCTTTCCTGGGATTAGTCTATGGAAATACGACAAAATGCGCAACGTACTGAGACGAACAGAGCTGGACCGCTCGGTGGAAACGTATAGTTGCTGTCATGGAGACCAGTCTCGTGATACATGTGCCACGTGACCCAACCAAAACACAGTGAAGAAATAACAGGTCGGGGGCCACAAACAGGAGGCCGCCTATTGAGGACCCCTGTGTTAGGATGTCCTCTCTCCACAGAAAACCACAGTAACACCCGTTTGACACTATTTTCATGTCTTCAACATGTGGCTCTTGTCTTCCAGCTGGGTAAATCAGTGGTGGCGAAGGTCAGCATCCCCAAAGGAGCGACGCTGACTCTGGACATGTTGACAGTGAAGGTGGCCGAGCCCATGGGCGTCCGAGCCGAGGACATCTACGAGCTGGTGGGAAAGAAGGTGACGGAGGACGTGGAGGAGGACCAGAGCGTCACACCAGACATCGTTGATAAATATGTTCAGAAGGCCTAGTGCTGACGAAGGCCCAGACTTTATTCATTTAAGAGGATATTAATCACATCTTTGTCTTTGAGATTTCCCCCCACGTTCTCCTTTGCCAAAGAATTAAAAATGTTCCTAAAGTTGCCTTCATTTAACTTAATGGACTCTTTGACTCACAGGCTCTTTGTTAAACCCTGTGTTCTCTCACATCTCACAATCTAAGAATATTAAAATTGCACTGTCCCTGTTGTCTACTGCTAAAAAATAAATCATTGAAAACTTTAAAAAAAAACTGTTTCTCTGCTGTTGTTTTCTCTCAAACCAGATTGGGATGCTTCTAGTACTTTGTTTTTGATAAAAAATAGATGAAGTTGCTGATGGATATGATAAAAATGGGAGTTTGGAGATTGGTCTGAAATTTAACAGTGTTGGGATCTAGGTTGGGATTTTTGAGAAGAGGCTGAACTACAGCATGTGAAATCTCCTGCGCAGAGGCAGCCATTAATGATGGAGAGGATGCAAGGGCTGATTCTTCTTTGAGTCGGCGAGGGGGAATACAGTCAGTTGTGTGTTGTGGGCTTCAAATGAGAGTGACAGCTGAGGACCGTTAAAATGTTTGAAATGGCAAAAAATAAAAGAATGACTTCTTGTTAACAGTATTTTCAGAAATATTGTTGATTTGGGATTTTTTTAGGGGGCGGGGCTAATCAGTCAGTTCTTTGACTAAGTCGAATGCCAAACAGAGCAGCAAGAAATTCAGCCAGTCTCACGTTTGTACTAATTCAAAAATAAACTTTGAATCCAGAATCATTTTTAAATCAGAATTTGTTTCTGAATCAAATCGTAAGACAGCCAAAGTTTCCCAGCCCTCGTCTCTACGCTATAAACCTCATTAACCACCACTCACTTACCCAGCTGGAAGAGAAGAGCCACATGTTGAAGACATGAAAATAGTATCAAACGGCTGTTACTGTGGTTTTCTGTGGAGAGAGGACATCCTAACCTTATCATGGCATGACTTCTCGCTCGCTAACATCTGCTTGACGTCGCTGCCCATCGCCCTCTCCACCAGCCGGATGCTATCAATGAGCTCTTTCAGCTCAGCAGGTATCAGAGAAGCTTCGTGCATGCAGACAGAGCAACCTCCTTTTTTTGTCAAACCATTATTTAAGGCAGAAGAAGATAAACTGCTGTGACCATAATTGGACACTTGAATATTAATGATTTACTGTTGTAGCTATTGCAAAGCAGTCAGTTAGCTTAGCTTAGCATCAGGGACTGGTATTTGCTGCCCATGAGCCTACTTTTTCAAAGGTACTGTCGAAAGTGTCATCAGTCCATCTGTCATGACTTCTGAACGTGTCCTTGTCTGGGAAGTGTGTTTCCTGAAGCATAACGATGTCTTTTGTTCAGGTGACTTAACACCTTGCACCATGTGACATGTAAACCCAAACAATTCATATTCCAAGAAGATAACTTAATCACATTGGTTCCCATAGGTCTTTAGTTGTGTATGGCCATCCTTAATACCAATCCAGGTCAGGTTCACTCCAAACCATCGAGCCTCTGTACAGTGCAGTGCATAAAACTAAATAATGACTGGCTTTTATTCCCCTTATAAGTATAA
The DNA here is from genome assembly GCF_947650265.1 of Symphodus melops. NCBI lineage: Eukaryota > Metazoa > Chordata > Actinopteri > Labriformes > Labridae > Symphodus > Symphodus melops. The sequence goes on along the minus strand of NC_136692.1, from coordinate 30,466,703 downwards.
ACAACCTTTTGATAACAAATCCCACCTGTTTGCCCCCTCCCACCACAAAAATCAAAAATGTGGTAGAAAAGCTTTTTAATTTTCAGAATGAGTGACATCAAATCCCATCTCAAAACCCACCTTGTTCAAACATGCATACTCACTCTGATTGGTCACTGCACACGAGTCAATGTTTGCATTTATACAGTATATACATATACAGTATATATATAATGTATATACTGTGTGTGTATATATATATACACACACACATACCTGTTGGGACATTCCTTAGCTGATAGAGATCAAACCTCAGAGTCGATGGTGCTGGATGACAAGTCAGACAAGTGAATGCACCATGCACAACATGTTGATGATAATCAGCTCATGCAGTCAGTTTGTCTCCAACGTGTTCAGCCTGGAGTCACGTCAGACACTCTTTACATCGTTCTGAAATGTTGCATTGTTTTCCTTCTCTGCAGATTTTCAGATCTGCTGACCGTTGATTACTAGCGCCCTGGTATTTGTCAGAGTTAAAAGGCTCTTAAAAAGGCCTTTCAGCTTTCACTATGATCATATGTGAAAAAATAAAATAAGTCAGAGTGTTAGGAACCAGAATAAGACCCAAGCGCGAGACCGAGGAACAGAGTAACAATAACAATTTATTATAAACAGGGTAGTGACACTAGTGACAATAATGAGCGAGAGTCCAAGCTCCAAGGTGAGTAGTGCAGACAATAATCCAGGTGACGATCCAACAACCCTAATCCAGCACGCGTGGGGTGAATCCGAAGTGAACACGATGAGACGACAGGACACGAGAGGGCAGGTAGGTCTGGACGGGGAGCTGACGAGGAGAGAACAAGAAGAGGGTAAGTACAAGCAAGTCACGAGGAACATCAAAATACAAGGAAGCCTGATTGAGCGATATGATACCACGGAGGGTTGACAATAATCTGGCGCCGGCTGCATGTGGAGAGCCGGTTTAAGAGTAGGAGTTGATGAGTCGTGGGATGAGTAACCCCTGGGTGCGCAGCTGAAACAAATGACAATCAAGGGGGAAAGGGAGCACACAGGAGGAGAAGACAAACAGGGAAACTAACAACAAAAGTGCACACACTAACAAAACCCAAATCATAACAGTACCCCCCCCTCAACGACCGCCTCCTGGCGGTCCACCCGGTTTTCCAGGGTTGGCCCGATAAAAGTCACGGATCACAGATTGATCTAAAATCAGAGCCCTGGATATCCAGCTTCGCTCCTCAGGTCCATAACCCACCCAGTCCACTAAAAATTGAAAACCACGCCCCCACATTGTCAGAGACTGAGTGGTGGGAGGGAGTTCCAAAGGTGCAACTGCAGGATCTGGACCTCATGGAGGACAGGCGGGCGGTACAAATACTACTTCAGTACCACCACAGAGAATCACTTCAGAGTATAATAGTTGCCCCAGTGTTCTGACAATCAGGTTCTTTGCTGATCCCCACAATTTCTGTTTTTTCTGCGTCTACTCTGACAATAAGTTGTTGGACATTTCCCTGTTGAGTATGTGTTCAAGACCCACAAAAAAATGTGAGTAGATATAAAGAGAATAGTATGCAGCCAATTCTTTATCTCCCATCAAACCCCTTCGCTTACCAGCAGCACATGCACCACACAGAAGTTAATACCACAGCCTTATCTACTCCACCAGCTGAACTGGGATCCTTCTCAGGTGGTGGGCTGGATAAGTGTGGTCATGTGTTGCTGGTGAGCGGAGGGTTTGCAGTATGAGCTGAGGTTGGTGACTTACCGGGAGCAAAGTGTCTGCCAGTAGTAGCATGAAAAAATGACAGGACTGGAGCCAAACCAAACCAGCACCTACATATATCTATTTATTTATTGTTTTTTTATTTCGAAGATGTGAAGACAACAAAATAATAAAATCAACAAAATATGTATTTTTATATATATATATATATATACAAAAATATGTATATAAAAAAAAGTAACGAAAAGGAGTAGTAAGAAGCATAAACTTATTTATTACTACCCCTTCTCCATTCACAATCTAATCACAAACAGTATAACTGTCATTTCCAAATGATAACATGATAAAGTCTAGGCAGTTCCGAGATTTTTTATTTATTTAATATAGTAGATCTTTTTTATCAGTTATTATTATTATTATTATTATTATTATTGTTATTATTATTATTATTATAGGAGATCTTTTTTATCAGTTATTATTATTATTATTTTATTTTTTTATAGTATATCTTTTTTATCTCTTATTTCGAGCTTCCTTCTTCCTCTCTGTACTTTCTAAAAATCACTTGTTTGTACCTGTGTTTGAACTGAGTCAGGCTTCAGCACACACACATTCATGGTGTTCCACAGTCTTACCCCCAGGATTGAAATACAAAGACTTTTCATGGTGGTACGCACAATGACAGTTTTAAAATCTCTTTTCCCCCTCATATCTACATCTTTAGTCCGATTATATACTTTACACTATATATAATTTTACACTTTACTGTTTCTTTCTCTAATTTTAGAGTATAGCTGCACTGTTGTTCATTTGCTGCTCTGTTTCCTTGAATTTTCCCCCCAGGCACAAATTTTTTTTTTTTTAAATTGATTTTGAGATCAAGAGCTGGATGTCAAGTAACTTTCTGCAATTAAATTCAAGCAACACTGAAATCGTTTTAATGACTTAACAAATACTGCCATCTGCTGGTCCCCTAGTAAACCACATTAAACCTGCTGCCAAAAATCTGGGTGTCTGGTTTGACAGCAACTTAAACTTTGAACAGCACAAGAGAGCTTGTATGGTCTTGTATTTATCAACTCAGAAATATCTCCAAAAGTCCATCTATTTTATCTGTTGAAGACACAGAGACCATATTACATGCTTTTATCTCTTCACGTCTGGTAACTGTAAAACTGTCGATCGACTACAGCTGTCAGGCTTTTAAACAGACCCAGAAAAAACAACCACATCACTCCTGTTTTAGTATCTGACTTTTAAAGCTCTCCGTAGTCTTTCTCTCAGCTCTTTATCTGATATTTTAGTACATTATGAACCCGGCCCACATTGAGATCCTCAGGCAGAGGACCCCTGGGGGGGGGGTCCCCATACAAAACTCAAAACTAAAGGTGATACGGCGTTTTCTGTGCGGGTTCTAATGACCTGCCCGAGGAGATCAGGTCAGCTGAATCATCTCTTTTAAGTCCAAAGTTTAATTGATATAGCTATACCAGACTTGTGGCCGTAATATCCAATGGGAATGGTCTGGAAATTCCTTCAAGTATTCCTGCAAGACACAGAAACAGCCTGTTCTGAGCAGGGCTGACATAGAGGGGTTTCTGATGATCAGATGGGCTTCCAACACTTTTCCTGGTCTGTTTGCTGAAACTTTGTGATGGATTAAGATTTATCTGTGCTCTGCAGAACACAACTACTTATTTTGCATGAAACAAAACACATAACATTAAGTTCCATTGCTTGTATTTGACCATGAGTGCTCCCCTAACTGGATAAATCACATGGCAATTAATGTTGAGTGTAGCTTTGTTGTGTTTTCACGCTACAGCGTCTGAATGTTTGGAAGGCCCAAGTGAGTATGACCTGTGAGCGGGTTTCTACTCAAATTAAAAGATCATAAAAAAAGCTTTTCAAAAACACTTCTGCATCTCACTCTTGTGGTTTTCCTTCCTTGTTCTGCAGGAGCTCTACTATCTGAGAATGCAAAGGAGCAGAGAAGCAGAGAGGATGGAGAGGAAGAACATGGATGAGCAGAATCAGGTAGGACTGAGTGAACAGGAGAAACTCTGAAAGTCGTGTGGAGACGTTGATGTTCCTTCAGAGGAAAGAGGAGTGTGTGCAGCTCAATAATTCAAGTCCACTGATAATCTGTGTGTGTCTGTGTGTGTGTGTGTGTGTTTGATGAAGTGTCAGAGGAAGTTGAGGGTGTGTGTGGCCACATGCAACAGAGCAGACTACTCCAAGCTGGCGCCCATCATGGTTGGGATCAAGTCCCACCCTGACGAGTTTGAGCTGGAAGTGGTGGTGCTGGGCTCTCATCTCATCGATGACTACGGGTGAGATGAGAGTTGAGGACGCACGCCGGGTTCAGAACCGCTTTCATCACGACCCTCTTGTGCTTTTTCTGAGTTTTCATTTCTTTATGTTTTTCTCCCCTCTGCAGAAACACTTTCCGTATGATCGAGCAGGATGACTTTGACATCAGCTCCAAGCTTCACACCATTGTGAGAGGAGAGGACGAGGCGGCCATGGTGGAGAGCGTTGGTCTGGCACTTGTCAAACTCCCTGATGTCCTGCAGAGGCTGCGTCCTGACATCCTGGTCGTCCACGGCGACCGCTTCGACGCGCTGGCTCTGGCCACGGCTGCGGCGCTGATGAACATTCGAATCCTTCACCTGGAGGGAGGAGAGGTGAGGAGGCAGCGCTCAAACACGAGCTGCTTGACTTGGTCACATGTCTGAACTGTAGTGTGACGGTGAACAAGGTGATGTCTCCGCACACGCTGCATCACACATCTTTGATTCCTCTAAGACATCCACGATGTGGATGTTCCTCTGTGCCTCTTTCTTCCAGGTGAGTGGTACGATAGACGACTCCATCCGCCATGCCATCAGTAAACTGGCCCATTACCACGCCTGCTGCACACGCACAGCGGAGCAGCACCTCATCGCCATGTGTGAGGACCATTCTCACATCCTGCTGGCCGGCTGCCCTTCATACGACAAGCTGCTGTCCACTAGTCGTCGAGAGGACTACATGGATGTGATCAAGAGCTGGCTGGGTGCGTGGAGACACCCCGAGACATCACCTGACACGTCCCACTTCTCCTGGTGTTAAACTGTCTTCTTCCACGCTGCAGGGGACAACGTGCGGGATCACGACTACATCGTGGCTTTACAGCATCCTGTCACCACTGACATCCAGCACTCCATCAAGATCTACGGTCTGATGCTGGACGCTCTGATCTCCTTCAACAAGAAGACCCTCATCCTCTTCCCCAACATCGACGCAGGTTTGAACACTGTCTTTCTGTGTGTTTAGAATCATGAAGACATTTGTTTACTTGAAGCTTTGTGATGGTTTTTATGAAAACAGGAAGTAAGGGGATGGTGCGAGTGATGCGGAAGAAAGGCATCGAGCAGCACCCGAACTTTCGGGCAGTGAAGCACGTTCCCTTTGAGCAGTTCATCCAGCTGGTGTGCCACGCCGGCTGCATGATCGGAAACAGCAGCTGTGGGGTTCGAGAGGCCGGGGCCTTTGGCACACCTGTCATCAACCTGGGATCACGCCAGACTGGCAGAGAGACGGGTAGGTGGGACAGACACCACATCTGTAGTTACTGCCAATGCCATAGTCGTAGTCCTGATTATCTCACTGACAAAGAGAAACCAAAGATTGAACATGTGTTTATGGTAGGTGCAGCTCTGCTTCTTTAGGGCTTGTCCAACCTCTTCATGCTTGTTGAACGGTGCCAAATCTTTTCTAAAGTGCAGATGGGATGATTGAGTCGTACATATTTGAGTGCATTTGGTGAACAATGATTGTTTCCAAGAGAGGATCCAGCCTGCACCAGCAAAGGGCAAAACCAAGGCTACAGTCTGCTTCCAAATAACAGGGAGATAGTGAGGCTGCTCGCTGCGTCAGTTCAAACCCTGGGAACACAGTGGGCCGTGTTTTGACGTTAAGGTGGGATGAGTTCAGATAATACACCAAGCATCGTGAAGGGAGAGAGAGAGAGAGAGAGAGACGTGTTTGAATCATGGTGAGCAGGGTGCAAACGGGGAAACGTGCTGCTTGGGTGGAAATTAGCAACGTCAGTATTCACATTCAGCATTCATAACGCAGAGCAGCCAAGACGGTTCAGTGTCATGTGACTGTGCACAGTAGGAAATATGTTTCCCTGTGCTATGAAAATCTTACTCTGTCATGCACAATGAATGCCAACAAATAAAATAGAAAAATAATAAGAGAAATAATAACAATAAGAACGTGAATGTGACGGGCAAACTGAGCCTTAGGTAGATTATCATTGTTTCGTCCATACCGGTGTGTGTGTGTGTGTGTGTGTGTGTGTTTCCTCAGTGTCCCTTCCTCCAATTTGCTGCCAGCTGCTGTTCAGGATCAATTGCTTTGCAGAAATTGGTGTTGTTTTTTTTAATTTGTGGTTCCAGTAAAGCGCAGTGAATCAAACTGGACCACTGACATCCTGAAACACACCTGGAAGCGATCAGGAAAATTCTGCAACTCCTGATTTCCAGGTGAAACTCTCTGCAGTCACCACAGGCGTCACCAGAGTTGGTGTATGTTAAACGTGTTTCTTGCTCTATGAATTAAGGACTTTCATGTTTTTAAAAGCACCCTGAGTGGCGACCGGACTTGGATCATTTAGGCGCTGGTGGCGCAGTGGTTAGCATGAATGGTGCCACAGTACTCAGCACTCCCTCCCACGTCGATCCCCACCTTGTCTCCCTGATCTCCATCTCTGTCTGCTCTTCATCCCTCTCCCATAAAGGCACAAAAGGCCAAAAAAAGTCTTTTAAAAAAAGTGTTTTTCATCTTAAAGGCTTTATAGGTAATTTAAAGAGAGTAAGTTAATAATGAAATGTTCTGAGCTGCTACAGACCTTATGATTTCTGTTTTTCATGCCTTCTTTGGAAATACTTAAACTGTAAACACACTGATGTGCTTTATTTGTATGTAGTATACTTCACTGTTGTATACATTACATGCTTATTGTTTATTTTAAAGGACTTCTTTAAATTGGTTTCTGTCCAGATCAATAAAACGTCTTGTTTTCCACCTAGACGCTTGTGGGACTTTTTATGTTTTAATGAGGGTTGTCAAACAATTATTTCAGTGTACAATTCTCCTCTTCTTGAGTGTAAATCAGTGTCCTCGCTCCTCTTCATCATGTGTGTGAAGTGTGTTGTTGTAAATCCACTCTGATCCTGTATTTGATCATGTCTATAAACCCCTCTATTTCAGCCCTGCTCAGAACAGGCTGTTTCTGTGTCTGTAAATATATATATTTTTTTAATTGATTTTGAGATCAAGAGCTGGATGTCAAGTAACTTTCTGCAATTAAATTCAAGCAACACTGAGATCGTTTTAATGACTTAACAAATACTGCCATCTGCTGGTCCCCTAGTAAACCACATTAAACCTGCTGCCAAAAATCTGGGTGTCTGGTTTGACAGCAACTTAAACTTTGAACAGCACAAGAGAGCTTGTATGGTCTTGTATTTATCAGCTCAGAAATATCTCCAAAAGTCCATCTATTTTATCTGTTGAAGACACAGAGACCATATTACATGCTTTTATCTCTTCACGTCTGGTAACTGTATCTGTAAAACTGTCGATCGACTACAGCTGGTGCAGAACTCAGCTGTCAGGCTTTTAAACAGACCCAGAAGTTTAGTAGCTTTAAATATGTAAATGAGCTGTGTCTGACCACGCCTCCTCTCTGGAAGGGCTCGGGTGTTCTCTCTGCTTTCTGGCTCCATGTCCTATTGTTTACGGTGAGAAGGCAGACTCAGAGGGCAGAACAAACACTTAGCTGTGGGAGGGTCACCCACCTGGGGGAGGGGCTACTGCCCTTTGTGATGTCATGAAGGGAACATCTCCAAACGGCCTGTTTGAGCAGGCAGAAGACGGAGAGGATGGATATTTCTCATTGGGGGGGTTTGGAGACAGATTAGAGACACATGTTAGAGTCAGAGAAATATAAAGTAAAAGCATAATGCAACCTGACCTACTGTAGAAAACACTTGAAAACTTGACTCAGCATCTTTTGGTGTGATGATTTAGCAGCATGGACACTTAAAGGTCACATATTCTCCTCCTCTTCAGTGGAAACACGTGTGTGAAGTTTCTTATTCTTAATCCACTCTGATGCTGTATTTGATCACGTCTACAAACCCTGCTCAGAACAGGTTGTTTTAGTCAAGATTTGTCTTTTTGTTTGTGCAAAAATGTGCAAAATGGTTCAAGCACGATGCATTAGAGACAGCTGTGTCACAGTCGGACATTCTCAAGAAACCAAAGCAAACCTAACAGCGTGAAGACGAGAAGCTGAGGATCAAAGATCGTACCGCTTTCTTTCGTGCTGAATACGAGTAGGTTCTTTCTTATCACCTGAGCTCTTTGTGAATAATTTATCATCAGGACAATATACGCGGGCTGGACACAGCAAATGTTACGTAACTAGCTTTATAGCAGAGTGGAAAGGAGAAGGTTGAATACTCTGCTGGTGTTTCCCGGAAGGAAGCGATTCTAAAACCTGATTTAACAAACATCTGCTGCTTCTGAGCCCTGAGGAGGGGGTCCTGCTTCTCAATGATCAGCTCAGTGACACCATAACCATCACTGGGTTTGCAATCTAAACACGAGGGAAACCTCCTGACATTTAACTCTGCAAGCCTTTAAAAAAAAAAAAACATCTCTGAGAAAGCCAGCCTTGAATTGTCTTAATAATTTGAATGTAATAAAGATTTCATCAGCTGAACACTTTAAGGGAAAAAAGGTAATCGATGAGGAAACATTTTATTATCCCAGAGTTTCCTGCTCTCTTTCCTGCTAGTGCCAGACATGCACTGTAGGATTTCAGACAGATTTAGACCTGATCTTTTTAGTCATATGACCAACAGCCGACTCAAAACGCTTTAACACTGCAGGTCACACCTTCACACACTGATGGTAGAGGCTGCTGCAGAGTAAAGAGTCCATCAGTATGAACTCATCCATTCATACACATTCACACACTGATGGTAGAGGCTGCTGCAGAGTAAAGAGTCCATATATTCCATATATAGTCCATATAGTATATATAATAATAATAATAATAATAAAAGCAGTTAAAAAATGAAAATAAGATTACAAGAACATTTTAGGAAGACATCACGTCACTGAAAATAAATTCATCATAAAGGTATAAACTGATGTGCAGAAGGTAAATAAACAGGTCAATAAAGGATATGAGAGGAAGACTCGCGATAGATAACGAGATCAACATCAAGGACTACAAATTAAAAATAATTTAAAAAAAAAGATGATTTGATAGACAGGACACCGGTTCTTTTTCAGTTAATTCTGGCTAAATGTTGGGGGTATGTATCGAGTCTTCATCCTGTATAAAATATGTAATTTTAATGTGTATATTTATTATTTCTTTGCACGTTTCAGTTCTTCAGCTCACAGCCTGCAGACTCGTCTTACAGCTCATGAGGATCACGGGACTCGTAGGGGGGCGGGTTCACACATTTGATTGGTCCAATTTTGAGACAGCTCTTCTACGATTGACACGTTTCACCATCAGTGAAAAACTCTCTATTCTGATTGGCTCTTTCGCTCTTTCCGCTTCGCTATCCTTGAGGATTGTTGTTTTTTTGGTTCGTCCTTCTTCCCGTTGAGCAAGTCGGTCTCGGTCTGAACCGTTACACCTGCGACGACCGTTTCATCCATCCACTCACGAATCAAACTGACCATGGACGACTTCGACATGCTGAACGCTCCCTCTGCCGGGAACGGGCTCGGTTCCGAGGAGGACCCTGCGGCCGCTTTCTTGGCCCAGCAGGAGAGCGAGATCGCGGGGATCGAAAACGACGAAGGCTTTAGCATCCTGGATGGCGGAGACGTCCCCTCATCGCTGGGAGACTCAAACGGTGAGAAACCGGACACAGTTAACCTCCTTTTTTTTAACACGGTTTATCGAGTGACGTCAATTCATCCCCAAACGGACGTTAGCATAGCATAGCTGACGTTTAAAAGCTGCGAGCCGTTAGCCGTTGACACGCACGCGCACGTCTAATGAAACACGATGTTGATGTGACTTTTTAAACATTCATGTGTCTTATAGCGTTAGCCGTGTCCTTTTTGTTATTATTAGACGTGTCATTCATTGCTTCCTTTTTAAAGCTTCAGTTGAAGCCCCTGGCGTGACGGAAGTGACGTACCGGGGGGGGGGGGGGGGGGGTTAAGAAACTGCTTCCTTCTGCTTTCCCTTTAGAGAATCACAGACACAGTGTTATTCACTCTTTATGTTAATGTTCATCCTGACCGTGTTTTATGACCATATGAAACTCGCTTGATCTTTAAACGACCAATCAGTGAGCTGATGACATGTCCAGTATGTCCTCCTTCTAACTTTAGATTCTGCTCCTGAATGCTCTGGATCTGATTGGACCAGAGAAGGTAGGCGGGGCTTTGAAGGCCGTTTTGGACGCCCCTGGGTTTGCCAGATATGAGAGCAGTTATCAGGTGAACAGGTGTTGCAGCGATGGAAGCGGGCAGTGGAACTGCTTCAGATAGAAGTGATTGTACCCGAGCTAAAAAGCCTCTGCATGTTTCTAATAAGCTCCAGCAGCAGAAAGCTGCTCAAACTAGGATCAATGTTGGAGATGAAACATGGAGAGAGGTTAGAACGCAGAAAGCTTTACAGAGCCATGCAGAGCTGGCTAAACACTGAAGCTACAGTGTCCACCACATGCAGAGCTGGCTAAACACTGAAGCTACAGTGTCCACCACATGCAGAGCTGGCTTAACACTGAAGCTACAGTGTCCACCACATGCAGAGCTGGCTAAACACTGAAGCTACAGTGTCCACCACATGCAGAGCTGGCTTAACACTGAAGCTACAGTGTCCACCACATGCAGAGCTGGCTAAACACTGAAGCTACAGTGTCCACCACATGGTGACATCACTCCAATCAAGCTTCGTCCGCTCAGACTTAGTCTACGGTTACTTGCCAGCTCGCCTCACGAGAGCAAACTAATGGAGCAGAATGACCTTTGGACTCATTTCCGTGAAGCTGCAGATTCATAAAGTGCTGACGTATCATGTTGTGAAATGTGTGGATGTAAATCTTGAGGATGCAGTTAATTGTTTTTTCCATGTTCTTGTCACGTCCTGTTTTTAAGGATTTATTAGTTTGTAGGATATCTAACATTTTTCTCTTCTTCTTTCTTTGCAGATGGCGCCGTCAACGGAGAGCTTCATGCGGTAATACTTCTCCACACACTCCCTCCGTGTCTCTGTTTGTTTACTCTCCTCAATGTGATGATTTAAGGCATTTTCACAGCTTACACATAAAGAGTCGGCCGTTCTACACGTCAAACAGTCCGATCTCTGTCGACATGACGGTCTAGGACTCGGGCTGAGCGATAAAAGTAAATGATCATGTGATCTCTAACATGCAGCCTTCTAAAGACGTGTGTGATGACTCTGCGCCTGCTGAGGCTTCTCTTCAGGATGCTGATGTTAGCGTTTTGGCGAGCGGTCGAACAATGCTGCTAACGCCACATTTCCTTCACTGTGATGTTTCCGTGTGAACGCGTCGGAGCATGATGGACGGCACAGTTCTGTAAGAATCATGCCGATTGCTTCAATATTTGTATGATATTCGTCTTGGTTCTGTCTCTTGAAATGACGTTATTCACACAGTTGGGTCGTCACTGTGATTCAGATGTGACACATTAAAAGAAGCGTGCATGCACACACAGGTTCAGACTCTCTGAGCTCTGTATCTGGGATTCTGTTCGTTTTCCTCCAACTTCCCTTTCCTGTGCTGTCGTTGCAACATCTGCTGCCGTTTGCACAGTCAGGCATTCTTCCCGGCAGTGAGAGAGGCCGAGCTTCTCAAAGAACAGATCTGCAAAAACGCACGATGGAGTCAGAGCAGGAACTTTAGGTGAAGCAGAGGAGACTCTGAGTGAAGTAACCCGTCGTCACCTCCGTGTATCTCAGGAAAGCAACGGTCCATCAGACGCCTATGCAGCTATTTCCAATGCAGACCGGCTGCAGGCCGAACCTGAAAGCCTACGCAAGTGGAGGGAGGAGCAAAGCGAGAGGCTGGAGGTGCTAGGTAAGTACACGCCCGACTGATCTATTATTAGAGAAACGGGACCTGTCTCATTCCCTCCTGTGTGCTGAATGAAACAGTCCCACATTGTTCACCTCTCCCTGCGTCTTCCTTCCCTCTCCGTCTGCAGATGATAACTCCCGTAAGCAGGAGTCGGAGTGGAAGGAGAAGGCCAAGGTGGAGCTGGAGGAGTGGCACGCCAGGCAGAACGAGCAACTGGAGAAAACCAAAACCAACAACAGGTAGTGGCCCCGCAGCGGGGCAGAGACGGGGGGGGGGGGGCCGAGCGACGAGCCCAGTTGATGATTTGAAAGACTCGCAGAAACAGCCGTATGTGTCGGAGTGAGAGTTATGAGGTCTAAAATCAACTGGGCCGTCTCCGATTCAGGATCAGGATGTGTAACAGAGTGCAGGACCAGAAACAGATCCACCTCCTCTCACAATGTGCTGAGCTCCCACATGCACACAAACCCTGCAGGGACTAGATCGAATCCTCATGGAGGACAGACGAGTGAACCTGTTTCCTTCTGCAGGCGGCCTGACATGTCGTGTCTTTAGGACACCGTGTCTCTCTTGTTAAGAAAGGGAGGACACCTTGCTGTGGTGCCTTTACATTCTGACACGCAGCAGAGACGAGCGCCGAGGTATGAGACGTACGCTCCTCGCTCTTCGTCCTCGGCTGAGACGTGTGAACACTTCCGTTTCTTATTAGCGTGATGAGAAATGTTTAGGTCACTGTGATGCAGCTGCTGAATAATGAAGCTCTCTCTCTCTCTCTCTCTCTCTCTCTGCACACGGAGGGACAGGGCTCGTCTTTCACACCTCCATTATTAATCTCTTTCTTCTTTTCAAGATGATTCAAAGCTCGCCTCAAAACTGCACGCAGAAAAAGAGGATCACCTCCAGTCGCTACATGTGACTCTTTGGTCTGAAGCCTCGCTGTAAGGAGCGAACATGTGACATGAGACAGAACTTTAGTCATGGAGGAGGAAATACGCACAACCATAATTCTATAACAGACAAATGTGAAGATAAATATTGGTACTCTGTCCAATCACAGGAGACTTCCTCCTCCTTTGATGTCTTTCTTATGATGTGTGTGTGCTAACCTTTAACACCCTCTCCTCCTTTTTATCGCTCTCTCTCTCTCTCTCTCTCTCTCTCTCTCTCTCTCTCTCTCCTCGCTGCTCTGTCGTTGGGCGGATGTTTGTCCAGGGTGCTGGATGAAGACTTCTACAAGCAGCCCTTCTCTGAGCTCATTGGTTATGTGTATGTCACTCCAACTAACATCCTCCCTCCTCATTGGTTCTCACCTTTCTTTTCTTCATCATCATCATCATCACTGTGTCGTCATTCCTTGGTTGATGTTCCCATGTCTTCTTCTTATTAACACACAGCTTTACTCGCTGCACTCGTCATCCAGCTTCTTTTTCTCTTCTTCTTTTTTTAAATACAAACTTCTGTCGCTCATTTTCATGTTTTGCATGTTAATCGTTAGTTGGCGTCCATCCACACGTAGGCGGGTAAACCTCCCGTTCTCCGGAGCGTTTTATTATTAAAGTTTGTCGGTCTGGATCATGTCGGAATTTGTGGACGTACGCGTCGAGGTTTGTGTGGTCGGACTGTTGTATGACGCAGCATTGACCTCCGTCGTCCAATCAGGCGTCTCTGCTTGTCAACGTAGCGGGAGAGTAACTGCGTGTAAAAAGTCCAGTTAGCAACGTTAGCTCCAGCACGTGGCACAATGACGTCACAAGAACGACGTTTTCCCCGTCGACACAGAAAGGTTCCACCCGCCTTCGTGTGGACGAGGTCAGAGTTAGCAGAATGACTGCATGCTAACACACACACACACACAGTCATCTCACCTTTAACCCTTTCATTGCTCCTCCATCGCTCCGTCACTTTGCACACACGTCTGTGACGTCGCCTGTTTGAGCTCTGGTTTTGTGTCTGACATGAAGGAACCTGCAGAATATCCAGTCAGGAGTCTTGTAGACCAGTTTGAAGCATTTGTGTGACGTTTGGTGTTTATGAGAAGAATCTCTACAAGTCAGACTTCAGTGTCACCTGAACTAACTGGAGCTTCAGGTCACGTGTTATATTTTACACAGACCTCTTTACGCCGGTCCGTTCTGTTTACGAGTCTGTGGTCAACCACTGTAGCCCAACACTCGACCACCCGTGACGCTGTCGACTGAAGCTCAGCTGCTTTAGAAGAGCTTCGTCCCTGTCACACAACTGCTCCAAACACTTTGGTGCTTTAGCTGCTAAGTAGCTACCGCAGGCTAACGTGCTTATTAGCCCAGCTAGCTTTTAAGTAGCCTTCAGCGTGTGCAGCCTTTGGTTTGGCGGCCCCAGAGCCAATCAAACGCTCCAGGAGAAAACAATGTTGCTCTTGCATGCCTGGATGTTGAGCTCATTTATTTCTGTCTTTCATCTCTCCCCCCCCTTCTCCCCCCCCCCTTTCTAAACTCTGACTTGTGAAACTGTTTCTGTTTTTTCTTTTCCTCTGCACCTTAAAGCACACACATTAACCATCCTTGCTACCGCCTAGACCAGTTAAGTAAAAATACAAACTCCCAGAACCCCCTCATATTGTTCTGTATTTGTGACGGGGATAGATGCAGAGAGTGTGTGTGTGTGTGTGTGTGTGTGTGTGTGTGTGTGAGAATGAAGACGCACAGAGACCTGGTGTGCGTCCGCCCCCCCCCCCCTCGCCGGGGGTTTGTTCTGATGTCCCCTCTGTGATGTTGTGCTCAGTCCCGTGTGTCGTGTTGTGTAGTCGGTGGTGACGGTGAATGTTCATTGGTTGCCCCCCCTCCTCCTCCTCTCTGTGGTAGCCTGAAGCTGTGATGTGTAGCCCCGCCCCCTGACGTTTACAGGTCTTTATAGAGGGCTTTAATCAGACAGAAACAGATCCTTTCTCTTCTTCTGACACCTTCAGAGTAAACCGCCTGTCTTCTTTAAAGTCCCGCCTCCTGACAGCGTGCTTTGCCGCCGCAGCACCGTGCATGGCTCGGGCCCAGCAGTGCTTCAACTTCTTTTGGGCTCAGCGGGGGAAAAAAACAAAACAGAACCAGATGAGGATAAGGAAGAGCAATTCCTCCCTATGCTCGGGATCTTAGAAAACACACACACACACACACACACACACACACACACACACACACACACACACACACACACACACACACACACACACACACACACACACACACACACACACTTCAGTCCTGAGCTCCATTTTTTTTAAGATGAGCCCCTTAGACTTGCTCTCTTTGTACCTGTCCTCCGATGACGTTCAGGTTCACCGTGATGGGGGGCAGTTTTTTTTGGGGGGGGTGTTGGGGGGGGGGGGGGGGTGTTGGGGGGGGGGGGGTGTTGGGGGGGTAAAGACAGATGGCTGTTCTGTGTGATCGTTGCACTGACCCTGAGCTCGACTCTGCTGAACCAACAAACTCAATCCTTCAGAAGTGGAGTGACGGAGAGTCTCAGCACCACCACGTTTGTTTCCCGCTCTCACTCACTCACATGCAAACCTTTAAAAAAGCAGCTCCACCCCCGTCGTCTTGTTGGTTGGAAGTATCGGCCGTCGGGGTCACTCTGGTTTTTGCGGTGTGTCGGGCACCGTCTGCCTTTTTTTTTTAACCAATGAGCTTTAACCAATGAAGCGTTGAGCAGGTAGCGTTTTCAACCATCAACGAGGCGTGTTGGTTTTCAGCAGAGGGCGTTCTCTGGGCTGTTTTTAACCATCCTCTTCCTCCACTGACTGTCTTCTACCTCTCTCTCTCTCTCTCTCTCTCTCTCGTCCCTGCTGCCTGCAGGGCGGCCGAGGAAGCCATCCTCTCAGATCTGGATGAGAACAACCCCGGCACGGAGTGGGAGCGGGTGGCCCGGCTCTGCGACTTCAACCCCAAGTCCAGCAAGCAGGCCAAAGACGTGTCCCGCATGCGCTCCGTCCTCATCTCCCTGAAGCAGTCCCCGCTGGTCCGCTAGGCCACCGAGGCCGCTCGGGGCGCCATTCCATATCATTCTCATCTTTACACCAACGAGCGATATCCCGGCATCTGTGTCCTGAAGGCGAGGAGGATCACAGCTCTCCTGTTCAGCCCCGTGGGGGGGGGTCCTTTACCTGTGTTCACCTCTCTCACAGACCAGTCGAGACCTCCTGACCCCTCATACACAAACACACAGAGGTGGATCAGAGGCCTCGTGCTCTGTGGAGCCGTGTAACACGTCGGTGAGGCCGCTGAGTGTGGGACACTAAAAAGGGAAGGGTCTCGAGCTACACTACACCAGAACACCCCCCCCCCCCCCCCCCCAAAACAACATGACTCCCACAATGCTGTACTCTCTGACCTGTAAATCTAACAAGTCCTCCTCCGACCTCCCCGCGCCCCCCTCCCTCATCTTTCATCATCCTCGTATGTAAAGATCCTCAGAGCTTTTCTTTTTTTCTTTCTTTGAAAGGACCAAACTTTAAAATCAAAACTCCAAATTCAGTGTGTACTTTGAGCTGTGTGTGCGTAGACCCCACGTGTGGCGTGTTGTGTAACATTTTCCAATCTATGCATCCCCTCCCCCCCTCCCCCAAGTCAGGAAGTGACCAGAGTCCAGTGACGACATGTGACCCTTCTGTCTGTGTGTTTGAACCTCGGCCGTGTGTGTATGTGCTCTATGCGTGTACCTTTGTACATATACAAAAAGGCAATATATATACAGTATATAAAAATCATTCATGTCACTGAAACCAGACCGTTAGTGGTTTGAAAGAGAGAGAGAGACATATTAGCCAGCTGTTGCTTGACCATCTGTGTTCATCGTCCATTTGATTTCAATAGAAATAAAACCTTGTGTAAAATCTGCTCCTGTGGTTCATCTTTTCTCAGCTCCTTTAAACTCAATGAAGCTCCTCGCTCTCGAGTCCCAAGACAATCCACCTCAAAGTTCACTAAAATAAAGCAGGAGAGGCAGGAAGTGTCCGGGACTGAGCTCATCCTAAAGAGACTGCATTCGACTTTATCCCAGTTAAGTTGTTGTGCAGGTAAAAGAATACAGAGCAGTTCAGAAAAGAACAACAGCTAACGAGAACAGCGGGCCAAAATAATGAACCAATCATCGGCATCTAAGGAAACACAGGCACCTCCCCTTCCTCTCGTACAGAATCAGAGAAAACCGCTCCTGACCAGGACCGCTCCAAGAAATCTGAATCATTAAGCAGCAGCAGGCAGGACGCGGTGAAATCTGTGATAGGCTATTTTCCACTCGGGCGGGACTTGAAATGAAATCTAAAAAAGAATGTGGTGCTGACACTTTAAACTCCTTCAAAATGAAGCTTGAGGACATTATTCTTATTTATTTGTTCCAAAGTGGGGCTCGAGGGAGGTCGCAAGATGAATTCCAGAAACAAGGATGAAAAGTTTGGGAACCTCTGGCCTCGAGAATGAAGAGGGCGTCACAGCGAGGAGGTTGCTGGTTTGAATCCCAGTCTGTCGGGAGCCTCTCTGTGTGCAGTCTGCATGTTCTCCCCGTGCATGGCGTGGCTTCTCTCCGGCTTCCTCCCACAGTCCAATCACATGCTGGTAAAAAACCACATGCCGCCCCTGCATAAGTCAGGTGGGTGACCCCAACTAAAAAAGTTTGGACAGGCCCCCCCCCATAAGAGTTTCTCTTATTGCCACAGAGCTTTGAGGGACTATAGCAAACCATCTTAAAACCAACCCTCCATCACCTTAAACATCAAATACAATGAAACAATGAAATGTAACAACACGATTTATAGCGAGCATTAAAACTGCCATCTTTATTTTAGGAACAAAAAGTAACCTTTACAGTCATCACGACGACATGCACACGTTTATGTTTCTCACCTGATGTCGAGTCTGACTGCGTTCTGCAGCAAATACAGCTAAAATGTGCAGCTACTAAAATGAATCATTGCTACTACGAACGATAGATTTTTACTGTCTTTGCGTTGCCATGACTTTGTGATTTCGTACGGACGAAGATGTTTTTGAGAATTCAGTGTGTCGACATCCTTTTGGAAAGGGAGGAAGAAAAAAACCCTGCCTACATGTGGACGAGGCCGAAGAATCTCTAGATTTCTCTTAAAACAATTTACAGAGGTCACATCTTTAAATCACCTTTTTGCTCACTTCCAATACATGTTAGCATTAAGCTAAGAAACCTGGAGAACAACACACGCGTTCCTGCTTTAAAATATTGAACGTGTGGTGCCGACATGAGTTTCCCTCAGACATGCTTCTGTATCTATCAGAGCGCTGCAGGGTCTTTTTGAGAAGCTGTGCAGTCCTCTGGTACGTGGCTGTGTTCAGGATGTAAGGACTTTAAATCCTCAGTACGTCCTCCTGGTTGCATAGTCTAACACCATGCTGGCTGCTCCGAGCAAAGCCGGCTCCTCCAGGTGGGACACGACCACCTTGATGTTCTGGGCTGAGAGGAGGGCTTTCTCTGAGATGATGTTCTGCACCGGGGCCTGGTAGTACGAGGCCAAGACCCCCGACAGGATCACCAGAGACGGGTTCATCATGTGCAAGAGGTTCACGATGCCCGTAGCCAAAGCTGTGGAGGCTGGAGAGAGGAAGACGGGGAGAAGTTAGATTTCCTCGACGCGCTCCACTCCACGTGTGTGTGTGTGTGTGTGTGTGTGTGTGTGTGTGTGTGTGTGTGTGTGTGTGTGCTCTCTGACCTTTGTTGAGAACGGCCTCAGCTTTGGAGTTCCCCTGTTTAGCAGCAATGAACAGGCGAACTGCAGTGATTGGCTCAGCCAGCTTCCAATCCATCTCTTCCCCCTTCAGCAGCTCCTCTGACGGACACATGATGACAACAGATTCATTGTTATTGAAAATAAAGGTTAGAGGTATAGGAGTGTGTGTGTGTGTCTCGACTTCATGCTGACTGTTCAGCAGAAGACTGAAGTCGGGATGAAACATGACACACGGTTGCAGATTCTCACACTTCACCTAATGACCCCCAAACGGGTCATAAAGACCAAAACATGTCCTATCTCCCCCAGCAAGGTCGACCTGCCTCCCCTTAATAACATCTCCCGACTGTCCTTGGTGTTTCATCTGGACTCGTCTTTCTGAGAAAACTCTCGGTCACACAACTTTAAGTTGGAAACATTTTGTCGTGTCGTCAGACGCTGGCTCCTCAGGGTGTCTGGAAGGAGAAATCAGACTCCAGCCAGCCCCATCACACGTTGCAGTGTGAGCCAGGCTATGGACACATTAGGTATAAAAACACACTCATGCTGACGGTTCCTTGGACACATTCTCCCGTTAAGTCTGTAAAATGTCAAGTCAGATGATGTAAAGCAGCGTCTCACCGTCGTGCAGCCTTTTGGCCTCTCTCTGCAGAGCCATGCCGGACGCGAAGGCCTCCACACATCCTCTGCTGCCACAGGAACACTCGGGCCCGTCCAGTGAAACCACAATGTGACCCAGCTCTGCAGCGCAGAACGTGCTGCCATGGACCAGCTCGTTCTGATGGATGATCCCTCCTCCAACACCTGCACACACACAAACCAGCCACTGACACACTTCACCATAGGAAACTGAGAGAAGTCGCTCCGCTCTGCTCGTCAGTGTCTTCCAGGTAAGGTTAGGGTTAAAGCCACTGTGGGCGTTACAGCGCTGCCTCACGCTGGGTTCAGACTCTTTCATGATGAAGTCCACTGCAGACGAGAAGACTCAATAAGTGGAGCAGTGAAAGCCCTCACCTGTTCCTGTGATGACGGTGACAAAGTTCTCCACCCCCTTGCCATGACCGAACTTCCTCTCGGCCAGAGCGGCACAGTTGCCGTCGTTGTCGACCCAGACGGGAAGGTGCAGAGCGTCTGAGATGGGTGTTCTCAGGTCCACCGAGGACCACTCCTGGATCAGCTTGGTGGAGTGAAGAACCACACCCTCCTGTGGGTTCACACGCCCGCCTGTGGACACTCCTGACAAGTAGAGGAAGAGATTTGAGATTCAAACGTCACCATGTGTTTGTTCTTTTCTGTAAACGTCAACCACAGTTTGTTTCTTCTCACCAACACCCAGTAATCTACAGTTGAGGCCGACGGCGTCTCGAGTGGCGTCCGCACACATCTTTAATAAGAGCTTCATCCTGGCCTCGAAGGTCTTTGGATTGGGATGCACGTACTTTTTTAAGATCTTACCCTGAACAGAGAGGAGAGGCAGAGAGTTCACACTTTGCTGTTTGATTTTAGGAAAAGATCTAATTGCGATTTTCTGGCAGAACTTGCGATTTTGATTTGTATCAAGATTTTCTTCAAATCAAGTTTGTGCAATGTTCTCAATGTACAGTAACATTTACAAACATGACAGGAAATTACATCATACCAGTTACCACTTTAAATGTCATACATCTATATTAGAAGAATGAAAACTAAAGTTAAGAATTGATTTTAGATGCATTTATTAAGAAGAAACACACAGACAGTGTGATGTTCTTGGTTTTAGTGTCAGTTTGACACATCCGCGATGCTAACCACTAGCATTCCTATTCAAATTCTCATAGACGTTAGCATCAAGCTAGCGGACGTTTCGGTTGTTTAGCATATTATGAGATGAATAACTTATGTTTTGATGTTTGTTTAGTTTTACAGTGCTTTCTTTATTAAAGACTGGACAAAGAAACTTCAGCTTCTTTATTGGAGGAAAACTGTTAGCTATCTGCTATAACTTCATCGATCTAATCAGCGGATTTGACAAGATAGCTAAACGTTAGCTTAATAAGTTGTTTATTAACCTAATATTTGCAGGAGCACTGAAAAAACATGACTAGAGGCTGTAAGGAGGATTAGGGAGAGAGTTCCCGGCGTGATGACGTGTAATGTCTGCAACAACCACTGTAGTTTCAGTTAGCTACTCGTTAGCAACCGCTGTTTAAAGTTCGCGTAAAAACTTTAAAATTCACAAGTGGGGTCTTAGTTAACGTAGTTTATCTCATCTAACAAAACGTCAACATCTCTTCAGCTTGTGTTAACCACAGACCTTATTTCAGGGGTCTAAACACAAACCCATTCAAAATCCCCATTGACTGTTAGAGTTAAGAACCCATGGTGCTAAAATGCTAACTCACTTCCTGGATTAGGACTCAAAACTACACCAGTCTATAGATGGCGTGTATGTGTAAAGTGACACAACAGCTCCTTGGTCAGTCAGGAGAAGCACTGCCAAAAACCACAGCTTTGGTGATCACATGATCATGTTTTCTGAAATCGCGATTTTGATCATAAAACGATAAATCGTTCAGCCTGCATTCATTCTTCTGGTCACACTGAAGGTTACATCCAAGACGCTAACAGTCCATGAAGGTTACCCTCTGACAGACGATGGCCACTCTGACGTTGGTCCCTCCCAGGTCGACAGCCAGAGCCGTCTGCGTCTCCAGGATGTGGTCGATGTCCTGGGAGATGGAGTCTTTGACTGGGGGGAAACAGAACGTCTTCTGGAGGGGCTCGTCCAGGTCGATGGTTCGCAAAAACTTCAGAATCCGAAGCACCGAGTTGCCATCGCCATAAACGTTAGAGCTGATTGGAGAACACAAACACACTGTCATTTGTTTTTATTTTCAAAGATAGAAAATCATGCCAAAAAATTGTGAACAGTCGATTCCACTGTCAATGGTAGCCTATGATGAATTCGGCAATTATCTTTCAAAACAAAACCAGCTGAACAGGATTATAGACTGGTGTAGTTTTAAGTCCTAAAACCAGGAAGTGAGTTAGCATTTTAGCGCCATGGGTTCCTAACTCTAACAGTCAATGGGGATTTTGAATGGGTTTGTGTTTAGACGCCTGAAATAAGGTCTGTGGTTAACACAAGCTGAAGAGATGTTGACGTTTTGTTAGGCGAGAAAAACTACGTTACCTAAGACCCCACTTGTGAATTTTAAAGTTTTTGCGCAAACTTTAAACGGCGGTTGCTAACGAGTAGCTAACTGAAACTACAGTGGTTTTCACAGACATTAAACGTCATCAGTCTAGTCATGTTTTTCAGTGCTCTTGCAAATATTAGGTTAATAAACAACTTATTAAGCTAACGTTTAGGTATATTGTCAAATCCACTGATTAGATCGATGAAGCATAACGGTCATGACGTCATTATAAATCGACCGCGGTGTAGTTCGCTAGCGCATAACGTTAGCTTTTTACTTCTCTCGGCTGCTTTAACTCTTCAAACTTTATATAAATGATGTTCATCTGTAAATATTATCCCGCTAAACAAAACAACAACACGTCAGAAACGTGTGTTTGACACAGAGCTTATTTTCTGCAATGATCCAAAATCCAATGCAAAAATCCCATAGGCAAATTTTCGTAGGAACCACCGGCGCCATTTTTTTGGGTTGGCCTACAAAATTACGTCATTACTATACCAGTCTATAGCCTTGGGCAGTGAAGTGTGTAAAGTGTTGGCAACTTTAGCTCAAAGTATTGACGCAATAATCTATAACTTTAAATGGTAATAAATTGAAACAGGGCCAGGACAAAAAAAAAGATGTTGTCGGACACACACACTTGAAGTCGTCTCTGTTTGAGATGGTTCATTTCAGCTGCTGTGGCTTTAAGGCCCTCCCACATGTCCACTCTTTTGTCTGATTGGCCAGTTTCTGGGGGGCAGGCCTGCCAGGGGGCGGGGGAACTTCTGGTGAAGTTCTTGGTTTTCAAGGGAACTGTCACGCGATTTGCAGAACGAGCCACCAAGCGCCCTCTTCAGACTTATCCTGGTATTACTTCAACATACGTTTACCTCATGAGCCGAGACATTCGCCCATGTAGGAACGGTCCAGAGTGGAAACAGTGGAGGAGAGAGACTCAGAGACAGACACAGGTCTTACCAGGGGTATCTCTTCCCAAACTGCAGCTCCAGAGCGTGGTAGATCTTACTGTGAGAGTCGGCGTCTCTCACATGGAGAACGTTTTCACCTGGCACAGAGGGAAACGTCTTGAACGTCAAAAACACAGGAATAGTGCATGCTTGATAATAAACATGAATAAAAAATAATGTTCATCACAAGGAAGTGGAATTTAGGACATTCACAGCGTTCTGAGAATTTCCCACTTAACCAGGAAATCTGTATCTGTTTGGTATTTTCATTATTTACTCACTTTGTATTTATCTCACATTATTTCTGGCTAACACTTGGTGGTATGTGATGGAAGGGGCCCGTGGTGTTATGGGTTACATGCTAGGTCTAATGTCTGATACGAGGTCAGCCGCTGTTCACCCAGGAGCTTGAGGTGGGCGTCCACATCAGAGAGGAACTCGACACCCTGCAGCTCGTCAAGAGGGCACAACAGAGGCTGAAGAACTTTGATATGTCCCCTAAGATCCTCATCTCCTTCTACATCTGCACCACCGTCAGGCCCGGCAGCACCACCGTCAGGCCCGGCAGCACCACCGTCAGGCCCGGAAGCATCACTGTCAGGCCCGGCAGCACGAGCGCTCTGGACCGCAGACTACTCCACTGCCCTCTCTGCAGAGCATCTACCTCAGCAGAGTCCAAAGGACAGCTGCCTCCATCCTCGAAGACTCCACCCACACACTGCTACCCTCAGGCCGGAGGTACAGAAGTGTGAAATACAAGAGCTCCAGACCCAAGACTCTTCGTTTCCCCCTGTTGTCCGACTCCTCAACAGCTGACAGTGAAACCATCATAATCTACCTCAGGCTCAATTTTTTCTCTTATTAGTTTTCTATTTTATTGTTGGCATTCTTTGTGCATGACAGAGTACGATTTTCATAGCACATATTTCCTACTGTGCACAGTCACATGACACTGAACCGTCTTGGCTGCTCTGCGTTATGAATGCTGAATGTGAATACTGACGTTGCTAATTTCCACCCAAGCAGCATGTTTCCCCGTTTGCACCCTGCTCACCATGATTCAAACACGTCTCTCTCTCTCTCTCTCTCCCTTCACGATGCTTGGTGTATTATCTGAACTCATCCCACCTTAACGTCAAAACACGGCCCACTGTGTTCCCAGGGTTTGAACTGACGCAGCGAGCAGCCTCACTATCTCCCTGTTATTTGGAAGCAGACTGTAGCCTTGGTTTTGCCCTTTGCTGGTGCAGGCTGGATCCTCTCTTGGAAACAATCATTGTTCACCAAATGCACTCAAATATGTACGACTCAATCATCCCATCTGCACTTTAGAAAAGATTTGGCACCGTTCAACAAGCATGAAGAGGTTGGACAAGCCCTAAAGAAGCAGAGCTGCACCTACCATAAACACATGTTCAATCTTTGGTTTCTCTTTGTCAGTGAGATAATCAGGACTACGACTATGGCATTGGCAGTAACTACAGATGTGGTGTCTGTCCCACCTACCCGTCTCTCTGCCAGTCTGGCGTGATCCCAGGTTGATGACAGGTGTGCCAAAGGCTCCGGCCTCTCGAACCCCACCGCTGCTGTTTCCGATCATGCAGCCGGCGTGGCACACCAGCTGGATGAACTGCTCAAAGGGAATGTGCTTCACTGCCCGAAAGTTCGGGTGCTGCTCGATGCCTTTCTTCCGCATCACTCGCACCATCCCCTTACTTCCTGTTTTCATAAAAACCATCACAAAGCTTCAAGTAAACAAAATGTCTTCATGATTCTAAACACACAGAAAGACAGTGTTCAAACCTGCGTCGATGTTGGGGAAGAGGATGAGGGTCTTCTTGTTGAAGGAGATCAGAGCGTCCAGCATCAGACCGTAGATCTTGATGGAGTGCTGGATGTCAGTGGTGACAGGATGCTGTAAAGCCACGATGTAGTCGTGATCCCGCACGTTGTCCCCTGCAGCGTGGAAGAAGACAGTTTAACACCAGGAGAAGTGGGACGTGTCAGGTGATGTCTCGGGGTGTCTCCACGCACCCAGCCAGCTCTTGATCACATCCATGTAGTCCTCTCGACGACTAGTGGACAGCAGCTTGTCGTATGAAGGGCAGCCGGCCAGCAGGATGCGAGAATGGTCCTCACACATGGCGATGAGGTGCTGCTCCGCTGTGCGTGTGCAGCAGGCGTGGTAATGGGCCAGTTTACTGATGGCATGGCGGATGGAGTCGTCTATCGTACCACTCACCTGGAAGAAAGAGGCACAGAGGAACATCCACATCGTGGATGTCTTAGAGGAATCAAAGATGTGTGATGCAGCGTGTGCGGAGACATCACCTTGTTCACCGTCACACTACAGTTCAGACATGTGACCACGTCAAGCAGCTCGTGTGTGAGCGCTGCCTCCTCACCTCTCCTCCCTCCAGGTGAAGGATTCGAATGTTCATCAGCGCCGCAGCCGTGGCCAGAGCCAGCGCGTCGAAGCGGTCGCCGTGGACGACCAAGATGTCAGGACGCAGCCTCTGCAGGACATCAGGGAGTTTGACAAGTGCCAGACCAACGCTCTCCACCATGGCCGCCTCATCCTCTCCTCTCACAATGGTGTGAAGCTTGGAGCTGATGTCAAAGTCATCCTGCTCGATCATACGGAAAGTGTTTCTGCAGAGGGGAGAAAAACATCAAGAAATGAAAACTCAGAAAAAGCACAAGAGGGTCGTGATGAAAGCGGTTCTGAACCCGGCGTGCGTCCTCAACTCTCATCTCACCCGTAGTCATCGATGAGATGAGAGCCCAGCACCACCACTTCCAGCTCAAACTCGTCAGGGTGGGACTTGATCCCAACCATGATGGGCGCCAGCTTGGAGTAGTCTGCTCTGTTGCATGTGGCCACACACACCCTCAACTTCCTCTGACACTTCATCAAACACAAACACACACACAGACACACACAGATTATCAGTGGACTTGAATTATTGAGCTGCACACACTCCTCTTTCCTCTGAAGGAACATCAACGTCTCCACACGACTTTCAGAGTTTCTCCTGTTCACTCAGTCCTACCTGATTCTGCTCATCCATGTTCTTCCTCTCCATCCTCTCTGCTTCTCTGCTCCTTTGCATTCTCAGATAGTAGAGCTCCTGCAGAACAAGGAAGGAAAACCACAAGAGTGAGATGCAGAAGTGTTTTTGAAAAGCTTTTTTACGATCCTTTAATTTGAGTAGAAACCCGCTCACAGGTCATACTCACTTGGGCCTTCCAAACATTCAGACGCTGTAGCATGAAAACACAACAAAGCTACACTAAACATTAATTGCCATGTGATTTCTCCAGTTAGGGGAGCACTCATGGTCAAATACCAGCAATGGAATTTAATGTTATGTGCTTTGTTTCATGCTAAATAAGTAGTTGTGTTCTGCAAAGCACAGATAAATCTTAATCCATCACAAAGTTTCAGCAAACGGACCAGGAAAAGTCTTGGAAGCCCATCTGATCATCAGAAACCCCTCTATGTCAGCCCTGCTCAGAACAGGCTGTTTCTGTGTCTGTAGCTTTAAATATGTAAATGAGCTGTGTCTGACCACGCCCCCTCTCTGGAAGGGCTCGGGTGTACTCGCTGCTTTCTGGCTCCATGTCCTATTGTTTACGGTGAAAAGGCAGACTCAGAGGGCAGAACAAACACCTAGCTGTGGGAGTGTCACCCACCTGGGGGAGGGGCTACTGCCCTTTGTGATGTCATAAAGGGAAATCTCCAAACGGCCTGTTTGAGCACACATTTTCTGACAGTGGAGCAGGCAGAAGACGGAGAGGATGGACTTTTGACATGTTCGAGGTAGAGGAACATGGTGAAGAGGATTTATCCAGATATGTGACCTTTAAAGAACAAATGAATATCAGCAGCCTACATATAGAATATAACATCGTCTGCATATAAAGATTTTAAATGGAATTATACCAAAAGATAAACAAGTCTTTTTTTAAAGGGAAGTTTTTGGGTAATATAACAATAAGTAAAATCTTTTACCTGCTTTTTGTAAAATGTCTTGAGATAACACCTGTTATGAATTCATGCTATACAAATAGAGATTGATTGATTGATTGATTGATTGATTGATTGATTGATTGATTGATTGATTGATTGATTGATTGTTCGGTCCCTTACAGGAAATTTAAGCAGGTACATTGCTCAACAGCAACGAGCCAATAAAAAAAAAAGAGTCTTAAATTCAAAACTCCACCCTACTGTAACTTTACCATGTGACTGTTGAACAGACGATGGCACCTTCAGGCAGCTGAACATACAATCCATGCTGTCATTCATATGAGAACAGAAAACAGATTTGGGTTCCTTCATGACATGAGTCAACAATCTGACCCAAAAATAAACTCTAAAACAACTAACCAGCAAAACTCAAGTCATCATTTGAACTTCTTGTCTGGGACACATGAAAACCTTTTGTCATCAACAGGTTGAACTGGATTCCCAAAGCACACCGAACCAGCCGAACGGTATGAGATCTGTGAAGACTGAACATAAAGATGAAAGACACGATGTCAAACCCCTGCATGATTAAAAGCCTAACGTTTGACTGTGCAGGGTGTGCCGGAGCAAATATCATGAAAGACTTTCAGGACAGGACTTTTCAGGTTTGTGTTGTTTGTGCAGGTGCCAACATCTACTACTCAAACTTTGTTGAAATTCAAGTTTGTGTGAGCCTCCTTCTCAAAACTCAAGTGGGGAGGAGTCACATCAACGTAGTGGCCACTTGGGGCGCTGTTTTCCACCAGGCTCAAAGCCCACCTCAGCGCTTTGCCTGTTACTAGGCTGATGAAGCGCTTGGTTGAGCGTTTCCAATCAGGCGAAGACGAGCGCCATCGCTGGGCTTCAAAGCTCCACTTCAGAAACCGATCGATGAGCTCACTGACACCTGTGGTGGTGTGTTGATAAAAGGAGCCCCGTCCTGCTGTGAGCATTCATTAAACATGTATTAGCTGTATGGAAGTGAATGTAAGTCCTTCAACTTTAGACAAGCTGGTTACCTGAGGCTTCACTCTCATTGGTTATTGTCAAGTTTCACCTTCTGTCATGTTCTGAACTGCTCACAGGCGCCGTCTGCGAGCTCGTTCAGACTGTCAAATCAAATCTGCACTGTTTCACACTCATCACTGACCTGACATCACCTCGCCAGTCCTCACCTGTCCTCCTGCGCTGTCATCGTCAGCTCTGACATTAAGCAATGTGTGCTGTGCATATTTGTCGAGCAACAGTTAAGGTCATCTCTTTACAGCGAACATCTGTCACTGCTCATAAAACATCATGTAACATAACAGTCATAATCAGCTTCTTAGTTTTATGTTTAAGCTTGAATGACGGCTGTCAGCAGCAACTACCTTCAGTCTCTCTGTAGATACTGGTCCTCAGTGTCTGATAGGACACAATTTCAAAATAAAAGCATGGCTGAATTCAAACAGCAGCTTAAGTACTCTTACTTTAAAACAGAATAACATTTCAAAATAAAAGCATGGTTGAGTGGAAACAGCAAGTACAGTTCTCTCACAAAAAGACAAAGCAACATTTTTAAAATAAGACCACGGTTGAATTCAAACAGTAAGAAAAGTACCCCGAACGACAGTAAAGAATTTCAACATAAAATCCTAAAACTGTTTAGTTTAAAATGTGAAATAATGGAATTTCAAACATGCAATTATTCACGATTAACTACCAAAATTAAGCAATTCATCACAGTTACAATTTTAATCTCTTTTTGTACATGTCTTTAGATATTCTGAACTTAGTAATGATCACATTTCACAGAAAAGTCATGACAGTGAGGCTGCCTTAGTTCTGTCTGATTTTTAAAAAAATAAAATAAGTCAGGTGTTGTAGATGAAAACCTGCGACTTCACCTGAATCTCGTGAAGCACCCTGGGACTTCAACTCAAGCATCCCCACACAACACCAGCAGACAGAGGCAGTGAACAGAGACAGAGAGACAGATAGGAAGGAAGGTGAGTGCAGGATAAAGAGAATAATATGACTCACTTCAGCGTTTCGCAGGTTCTCGTCAGCTGGGCAGAGTAGAGGAGAAAAAGGAAGAGATGAGGAAGAGGAGGAATACATATAAAACCAACACCCTCCCTCTCTGTGACGGAGTGCATTTCCTGAGGAGTCACACTCAGCTGAATGAAGTCTCCTTCATCCAGGTGTAGAAACACAGCGGCAGGCTTTGGGACAAAACTTCACTCTCTCAGGCGCAGACAGGAACGCTGCGTTACCATGGTAACACACTCAGCGGCATCTGGGGGGAAACATTTCATAAATAAACACCTCACCTTAAGGAAGAAGGAAGAGTCAGCCCATGCCTGATAAGAAGTACACTGAGTGACGGTATTAAATGTCAATGTTGGTTTAAGCATGTTTGTAAAAGCACTTAGATCTTATATTTGTACAGCTCGTTTCTTCCGTGACAACCGGACGCAATACAGGCGTGACACGTGATCCGAAAGTCGGCATCGGTGCAGACTCGCTGGTGGAGGGGTTTTATTAAAAACCACTTTAACCCAACGTTGGGACACATTTGATATGTGGACTCGGGGGTCCCCCGACTCTACAGACACATCATATGACTAGAGTGCAGAAATTGGGAGTTGAACAAAAACAGTGAAAGAGGTAGATTTTTGGTGTTTATTCACACATATAATATAATGTTGTTGGGAATATTTTCATCAACAAAATATTTGCCATCCACTATTGATAATAAGTTGTGACATTTTGATTCTTGATTTTCTTTTTCTTTTTTTTTAATGATTTTTATTGGAAGACAGCACTTACGCACTGAAGCTGCCATTATGACGTCACTGTCATTTAAGAACACATAACTTGTACACTGTATCCCTGTAACTTGTATACATGTAGCAAAGATTTATGAATGTACTGTCTGTTTTTTTTTTTTTTTTTAAAAAGGCATAGAAGTAATTAAAAGTATTAAACTTAAAACAATATTTAGTATTGACTGTTGGCCGGCTGTGGATCAGCAGGTAGAGTCATCGTCTCTCAATCGGAAGGTTGAGGGTTCAATAACTACCGGTAACTCCTGCAAGCAACATGTCCAGTGTGTCCTTGGGCAAGACACTTAATCCCCCCCATCCAACCAGCTCAGGAGCGTCTGTCAGGGGCAGCTCACTCACTCAGAGTGTAAACACCTAATTTCCCTTCGCAGATCAATAGAGTTTTTTTTTCAATACCAAAATAGAGTTCATGCAAGTTTAACTAAAGATAAGAGTTATTTCTCTAAATGGGAGAAGTGTTTTAACTACCACAGGAATTCAGCTTTAACTCCTAAAAAGATTTAAATATCAACTCCCAGAAAAGAGAATTTGCTGTGTAGCAGCGTCGTAACGGGGTAACCAGCTGAAAGGTGTTGGAACCCCGGGACTAGAGGATGAAGAGGGAGTGTGAGGGAGCTGATGTTTCAAGCGGCAACCTCAACCTGACGTCACTCAGGCTTTGTCCATTTTCATTTACAGTCTATGGTTGATCTTTCTGTCACTTGCTGGTGGAAATTAAAATATGCAGCAGCCCACTTGTTTCTCAAACGGTTATAAAACTGTGTATCAGCTGCAGCCGAGACGAAGAATACTTTTTCAGTGTTGTCATCCGAAACTAACACAACATGGCTTCACGTCTTTATCCGGAAAGTGCCGCTTCTTTGTTCCAAACCATCGAATTACAAACAGCGAGTCCACCAATTTCACAGTGTGATAATAAATCACTGCATTGGCCTTTTATTATGATCTCAGGTGTGTTTAGTCTGAACTCTGGATGTGTTATCGTCGTGCGACCAAAGTCAACATCACACAGTCAGAATAATACAGACATAATATCTGTTGGTGTTTCTGTTTTATTGAATGAGATGTGCTGCTTGTCTGGATCAACGTGTTCCTCCTGACCTCTCCAAACAAAGACGTTCATTCAAGTGTCTTTAATAATGATGACCTTGTCTTGATCTCTTCACATCTCTCACTTCTGTCTGGCTGTGAAGAAACTTTAACTCTGGAAATAATCTCACTGACTGCATGAACTGCAAGAGTTTATTACAACAACACCCTTGTGGTGTTGTATCCTATCATTTTTCATATTGACGGTCATATTGGATGTTATTATTATTATCAGTTGATGTAAACCCATTCACGTGTGCATTAGAGCACGTTAGTGGATTATTCCCCGCTAAACTCGTAGATTAAGGGATCATTAACAGATGAGGCTAGAATATACTAATGCTACTGGACAAAGTTAGCGACACTCTGCCAATTAGAGAAAACATGAATTATTTTGCTGCAGTAAATTAAATGAATGAATGAAATATTATTGTGGGACGTCTGATTGTACAGTGAAGAAATGAGGAATGGATTTTGGAGTACGAGCGAACATGATGAAGCTAACAGAACAAAAACAACAGTGAAGAAATCTTTGTGACGTTGCCGTGAATTTAGAGTTTATATTTGAGATTTCTAAAGAGCAAGCTTAAACATAAAGGTCACTTATGGACTGAGTGTTTTAACCTTAGCTGTAAATATCATGTATCAGATCAGCTAGTTCTGATCATGGCAGAGGGAAAGAGAAGTTAGAAGTGCTCAGTGAGAGCACACAGAAATTTAAAATAGGCTAAAAATGTTGAAAATAAATTGTACAAGACTAAATGGGGAACTACACTTTCTATTTTCACTCTTTATTTGCTTACATTTAAAACATTATTATTTCAGCATATACATATCCACATATACATATCCACATATACATACACACACACACACACACATATATATATATATATATAGTGTTGCATGCACACACACACACCTATACGTATGTTTTTTTCTTTACTCTAAGATGGAAAAAAAAAGTTGAAAACACACCTTCACGTATATTCACCAACACAACACACATAATATACTCAATACTATAAGTACTATAGGCTACAAATGTATTATACTTGTAATGACTTTTCGCACTAGAGGTGACCGGTCTTTCCAGGTCGTTGCTCCGAGCCTCTGGAATGAACTTCCATCATCCTTGCGCTCAATTGATTCAGTTGTCACTTTCAAGAGTCAACTGAAGACGTTTTTATTTGTCCAGGCTTTTAATTAGCCTCTTTTAGGGCTGCTATGATCTTTGTACTGTCTGTATATTGCTTGTGATGTTTTAACCCTGTTTGTGAAGCACTTTGTGGCCTCTGCCTGCGAAAAGTGCTATATAATTAAAACTTACTTACTTACTTACTTACTATAGTAAGCTTTCTGAGGGTGTTCTTTGTGGAGAAGTGCAAATGAAGTGTTTGAATATGATTACCCGTTTGTTTGTTTTTGTTATAATCCTGATTTATTTTGAGATTGCTCTTGCTGACTTTGGCTAACCATGTCGTTCTCCTCTCTGGTTCGGTTGGGAAGCCGTACATTTTCACTCCTATACATCCCTTTGCAGCACAGCAAACCACAGTGGAGGCTCCAAGGACACCATGTAGCAGCAAAGCAGAGACAAAGTTATTAATGTTTATGACTTTTGGGACATTTGTTTTATGAATTCATCTTGGTACATAAGTGTATAGTAAAAATATAATGTCTATTTTTAGTTTTCAATGTGTCCTGTATAGATGTTTTTTAATGACCACTTTTTTTCAGATTTCTGCACATGCAAGCCAAAGATATATTTCTGCCTTTTGCAAAACAGAAAGTGAAGTTACTCTGAAGTTGTAAATATTATGTCTGTATATATATGATGTTTTTTTAATGTCTACTTCATCAACTCTCTCACTAAAGGGCACTGGCAGAAGCGGATGTATGACGTCACAGCTTCGGTGTACTCATAGACATAATATACTTATATTATGTCTCTGGGTGTACTCATCCGGACTGTTTGTGGCACAGTGTAAGCACACACTTTTAGGCTACCCAAGTAAATATTCAAAAGTCATTTCAAAGAAAAAGACTGAATGACTGCGTGCTTTTATTTTGTAACAACTTCCGGCTACCACGTTGAACTGCACAATGCGGAAATCCGTGAACACGGGGCGGAAGAGACGTGTGTGTGTCACATTTACTGCTCCCTGGTCCTCTCTCCAGCCGTCCTCCTCTCCGCTTCATCACCGGCTTCTCTGCTTGTTACCTGTCCGTGTTCAGTGATCAACATGCCGCTAGAGTTTGAGCTGTGCCCCGGCAGGATGATCGGAGGGAACCATCCGTGCTTCATCATCGCTGAAATCGGACAAAACCACCAGGGAGACATCGAGACTGCCAAGAAAATGATCAAGATGGCAAAGGTAATAAAAGTGCACACCTTTTGCTTTATTTGAAATGTGAATTGAAGTGATTTTTTTGGCCTTTTTAACCTCAGAAAACACGACAGAGAACTTCTGTTTGAATCAGTTTAATGAATGAAAGAGTTTTTATTAATGATAAATCTTTAATTAGAAGTATTGTCATAATTTCATAGACTAAAGACTTTATAAACTTAATTTAAAAAGAAGATAATTAAGTGTCGTAAAATTACCATATTTGTCAATGGGGTTCGGTTTCCATGGCGACGAAACAGGGTTTGCTTTCTGTTAAAAATAAACTTCATTGCATGATGGAAATGTAATAAAAAAGAACTAAATATATTAATACTGGTTGTCTCAAAGAGTCATAATGATGACGTGAATTAATGAATTGGATCTTAATGAGAGAAAAGTTTCAAATCAACAGAAATCACTGACCAATTAGTTGTTTGTTACTGAAGATAGAGAGTGAATTTACATTTCTTCAACTAAAAAAAAAAAATCTTCTGATGAAGTTGGGACATTTGATCTATGAATCAGGAATTAAAACTTGAGTTGAGCCATTTTTCTTCCAAGCCCGTCTTGTTTATTCATCCCTAACTGATATCCACCTTCAGGACTGTGGAGCCGATTGTGCCAAGTTCCAGAAAAGTGAATTAGAATATAAATTCAACAAGAAAGCCTTGCAGCGCAAGTATGAAACCAAAAACTCCTGGGGGAAAACTTACGGTGAACACAAGCGCCACCTGGAGTTCAGCCATGAGCAGTACAAGGAGCTGCAGAACTATGCAGCGGAGGTGGGGATCTTCTTCACTGCATCAGGGATGGATGAGGTAAGACAAAGACTCCATGTGAATATTTCCTGACATGTTTACTAAAGGACTTAATTTCACCTGGGATTATTCCGTCTTTAGATGGCCGTGGAGTTCCTGCATGAAATCAACGTGCCTTTCTTCAAAGTGGGCTCTGGAGACACCAACAACTTCCCGTATCTGGAGAAAACAGCCCAGAAAGGTGAGGACCTTCACTTTACTATTCTACAAGTCATTTATCAGACGCCTTTATCCAACGTGACAAACTTTAGAGAGTAAGAAGAACACAAGCGAGGACTTAGAGAGGAGGAGACAACGTGAGAATAGAATAGAATAGAATGCCTTTATTGTCATTATACAATTGTACAACGAGATGACTTTGCTTCACCTTTAAGTGCACACAGCTAAGAACAAAAAACAACAACAACAACAAGAAGCGTATGGGTCAAAAGAAAAAAGAGTGACCCTCGTTAAGGGAAGGTGGGATCTGTACCGTTGGACTCCTTACAGTTTGCAGCAAACTAAATTTAAATAGATAAGCAGACATCAGATTTCTTATTGCACAGTACGAGATATCAGGTCTATAGCAGGGTGTAAAATATAAATATAAATATAAATAGTGCATTATATGAGACGTGAGCCATGGCAGGGTATAAACAAAAATATAACTATTTTCACAGTATGAAAAGTAATTTTAGCAGAATATATAATATAGAATATAAATATTTGCACAGTATAGAATGTAATTTAGCAGTATATAGAATATAAAAATGTAAATATTTACACAGTATGAAAGTGATTTAAGCAGGATATAAAATATAGATATTGCACTGTATGGAATATAATTTTAGCGGGATATGAAAAAAAAAAGAAATATTTTCACAGTATGAGAAATCTAGCTCTCCAACAGGATATACGATATAAATATTGCACAGAATGAGATGTAAACTGTAGCAGAGATTTAATAAATGTAGCACAGTATGAAGTAAGTATTGCACAGTGTGGGGTAAATAAACAATTCAGTCTGAAATGTAGAGTATTGCACATGCCAGCAGGGTGTGAGGGTGTGTGGTAGAGGTAGGATGGTCATGTCCAGGTTCAGTGTGGTTATGGCTCTGGGGAAGAAGCTGTCCTTCAGTCTGTTTGTCCGAGCTGGGACACACCTGTAGCGTCTGCCAGAGGGCAGCATGTCGAACAGATGGAAGCCGGGGTGAGAGCTTTACAATGTTCCTCGCTCTGTTCAGGCAGCGGGAGTTGTAAATGTCCTTTAGGGAGGGGAGAGTGCAGCCCATGATCCTCTGTGCTGCGTTGATTACTCTCTGAAGACCCTTCCTGTCTGCTTCAGTGCAGCTGGCGTACCACACTGTGATGCAGTACAGCAGCAGGCTCTCTACGGAGGAGCGGGAGAAGTTCACCAGCAGCTTCTCATCCAGGTGGTTCTTCCTGAGCACTCTCAGGAAGTGCAGGCGTTGTTGAACCTTCTTGGTGATCTCCACGATGTTCGGGGTCCAGGAGAGGTCAGCCGAGATGAGGGTTCCCAGGAACTTGAAGGTCTGGACCCTCTCTACACAGACACTTGTTGATGCAGAGGGGAGCTGGGTCTGCACGGTGCTTCCTGAAGTCCAGGATGATTTCCTTGGTCTTTGTGGCATTCAGTGCCAGGTTGTTCGCTGAACACCATGTTGTCAACTTCAGGATCTCATCCCTGTAAGCAGACTCATCTCCCTCTGAGATTAGTCCAACCACAGTGGTGTCGTCTGCCAACTTGACGATGGTGTTTCCAGGGTGGGTTGGGCTACAGTCATGGGTGTAGAGGGAGTACAGTAGTGGGCTCAGCACACAGCCCTGTGGAGAGCCGGGACTGAGTGTGCGGGTGGAGGAGACGTGGTTGCCAAGTTTAACAGTCTGTGGACGGTTTGTGAGGAAGTCTTTTATCCATGAGCAGGTGTGTGGGTGGAGGCCTGAGTCTGAGAGTTTTCTGACCAGAATGTCCGGGATGATTGTGTTGAAGGCTGAGCTGTAATCAATGAAGAGTAGCCTCACATAGCTCCCCTGGTGTTCCAGGTGGCTCAGCGCAGTGTGGAGAGCTATGGCTATGGCGTCCTCTGTGGATCTGTTTGCTCTATAAGCAAACTGGTGTGGATCGAAGGTCTGAGGGAGGCTGTCCTTGATGTGGTGAAGAACCAGCCTCTCGAAGCACTTCATGATGACCGGTGTTAGAGCGACTGGACGGTAGTCGTTGAGGCTGTCTGTGGATGATTTCTTGGGCACGGGGATGATTGTAGCTGTCTTCAGGCAGGATGGGATGGTGGCTTGAGACAGGGAAAGGTTGAAGATGTCGGTGAAGACTTGTGAGAGCTGGTCTGCACAGGCTTTGAGCACCTTCCCTGGTATCCCGTCTGGGCCAGCTGCCTTCCTGGGGTTTACTGCTCTTAGCACCCGTCTGACTTCATGTTCCTGTACAGTCAGTGTGACAGTGCTGGGTGCTGGTGACTGCGAAGGTGGTGTGGCTGTGTGGGGCTCAGTCGTCTCAAACCTTGAGAAGAAGCAGTTCAGCTCCTCTGCCAGCGAGGCGTGATGTTACAGCCCCTGAAGTTTGTGATGTGCTGTATGCCTTGCCACACCTGTCGTGGGTTGTTATCAGAGAGGTGATCCTCTATTCTCCTTCTTAGCATCCTTGATTCCTCTCCTCAGGTCTGCTCTGGAGGCACTGTACAGGTCACCGTCACCTGACCTGAAGGCAGCGTCGCGCTTCCTAAGCAGCATTCGGACCTGGCTGGTCATCCAGGGTTTCTGGTTGGGAAAAACCCGGATGCTTTTTTCCACAGTGACATTTCCAATGCAGTACTTGATGTAGGACAGTACTGCTTCTGTGTACTCTGCCAGGTCCTGATGTTCAAATACTTCCCACTGGGTGTTTGCAAAGCAGTCCTGTAGCTGAGAGAGAGCGTCGTCCGGCCAGGTTGTAACGGTCTTCGTGAGGGGTGTAGTTCTCCTCCTGAGAGGGGTGGTAAGGAGCAGAGAGAGGTGGTCTGACTGGCCGAGATGAGGTTGTGGTATGGCTCTGTATGCATGCTTGATGTTAGGATAAACAGCAACAGAGGTTGCTCTGTCTGCATGTTTTCAGTCTCTGATGCTAAGCTAAGCTAACTGACTGTGTTGCAATAGTTACGACAGTATATCATTAAATACTTTATCTTCTGGCTTTATACCTTAAATAATGGTTTGACAAAAAAGGAGGTTGCTCTGTCTGCATGTTTTCAGTCTCTGATGCTAAGCTAAGCTAACTCAGAGCTGGCTGGAAGTTAAACCAATAGGTGCAACAATCCCATAAATCTTCACGTCTGAACTCTTCAAGACACAAAATCAGTAAATCACGCAGAGTGTCAGATCATTTAGAGGACAGTAAAAACTAATCCTGGACACTTTTCTCTTGCAGGAATACCAGAAGGAATTTCCTGACATTCCCATTGGCTATTCCGGCCACGAGTCTGGTATAGCTATATCAATCGCGGCTGTAACTCTGGGGGCGAAGGTCATCGAACGCCACGTGACTTTGGATAAGACGTGGAAAGGAAGCGACCACGAAGCTGAGCTGAAGGAGCTCATTGATAGCGTCCGGCTGGTGGAGAGGGCGATGGGCAGTGGCGTCAAGCAGATGTTAGCGTGCGAGAAGCCGTGCCAT
This sequence comes from Symphodus melops, assembly GCF_947650265.1. Taxonomy (NCBI): domain Eukaryota; kingdom Metazoa; phylum Chordata; class Actinopteri; order Labriformes; family Labridae; genus Symphodus; species Symphodus melops. The sequence continues at coordinate 30,429,178 of NC_136692.1, read as the reverse complement.
GATAAGGTTAGGATGTCCTCTCTCCACAGAAAACCACAGTAACACCCGTTTGACACTATTTTCATGTCTTCAACATGTGGCTCTTGTCTTCCAGCTGGGTAAATCAGTGGTGGCGAAGGTCAGCATCCCCAAAGGAGCGACGCTGACTCTGGACATGTTGACAGTGAAGGTGGCCGAGCCCATGGGCGTCCGAGCCGAGGACATCTACGAGCTGGTGGGAAAGAAGGTGACGGAGGACGTGGAGGAGGACCAGAGCGTCACACCAGACATCGTTGATAAATATGTTCAGAAGGCCGAGTGCTGACGAAGGCCCAGACTTTATACAGTTGGACACTTTAATGCATATTGATAGTCAACTTACTGAGCACTTTAATGGCCCAATTTACATCCCTGCATCGTTTAATGACTGTACTCACACCTCTGGCACTACCTCAAACACCTCTGTACATGCACATGTAACTAGTTTCTAGAAGGTCAGCACTTTGTTTCAAAGGCTCTTTAACTGTTTACAGGTCTCTTTTAACCAGCACACATGTTTTTCTCTCCTTCACAGGTTATGTACATTATACTATGTAAGTTTAAGTTCTATCTATCGATCTATCGATCTATCGATCTATCTAGTATGTGTTCAGCCTGGAGTCACGCCAGACACTCTTTACATCGTTCTGAAATGTTGCATTGTTTTCCTTCTCTGCAGATTTTCAGATCTGCTGACCGTTGCTTACCAGCACCCTGGTTTTTGTTAAAAGGCTTTTAAAAAGGCCTTTCAGCTTTCACTATGGTCAAATGTGAAAAAACAAAATAAGTTACAGTGATACATGTGTCATACAAAATGACAGTCAGTTAGTAAGAATGACAGTAGATACAAGCGGCCGAAGTGGGCTTCCTCCGTAGGGTGGCTGGGCGCACCCTTAGAGATAGGGTGAGGAGCTCGGTCACCAGGGAGGAGCTCGGAGTAGAGCCGCTACTCCTCCACATCGAGAGGAGTCAGTTGAGGTGGTTCGGGCATCTGGTCCGGATGCCCCCTGGACGCCTCCCTAGGGAGGTGTTCCGGGCATGTCCCTCCGGGAGGAGGCCTCGGGGTAGACCCAGGACACGCTGGAGAGACTATGTCTTGGGAACGCCTCGGGGCCCCACCGGAAGAGCTGGAGGAGGTGTCTGGGATGAGGGAAGTCTGGGTGTCTCTGCTTAGACTGCTGCCCCCGCGACCCGGATAAGCGGTAGAAAATGGATGGATGGATTATTTATTTTTTATTTTTTTATAGTATATCTTTTTTATCTCTTATTTCGAACTTCCTTCTTCCTCTCTGTACTTTCTAAAAATCACTTGTTTGTACCTGTGTTTGAACTGAGTCAGGCTTCAGCACACACACATTCATGGTGTTCCACAGTCTTACCCCCAGGATTGAAATACAAAGACTTTTCATGGTGGCACGCACAATGACAGTTTTAAAATCTCTTTTCCCCCTCATATATAAGTAAGGTCCTTTACCTGCTTTTTGTAAACATAACAATGAGCATGGTCTTGTTACCTGCTCTTTGTTAATGTTAACAGACAGACAGTAAGGTCCTTTACCTGCTTTTGTAAAGTGTCTCGAGATAACGCCTGTTATGAATTGACGCTATATAAATAAAGATTGATTGATATCTACATCTTTAGTCCAATTATATACTTTACACTGTATATAATTTTACACTTTACTGTTTCTTTCTCTAATTTTAGAGTATAGCTGTACTGTTGTTCATTTGCTGCTCTGTTTCCTTGAATTTTCCCCCCAGGCACAAATATATATTTTTTTAAATTGATTTTGAGATCAAGAGCTGGATGTCAAGTAACTTTCTGCAATTAAATTCAAGCAACACTGAAATCGTTTTAATGACTTAACAAATACTGCCATCTGCTGGTCCCCTAGTAAACCACATTAAACCTGCGGCCAAAAATCTGGGTGTCTGGTTTGACAGCAACTTAAACTTTGAACAGCACAAGAGAGCTTGTATGGTCTTGTATTTATCAGCTCAGAAATATCTCCAAAAGTCCACTCCTGTTTTAGTATCTGACTCCGTGTGTGTTTAAGAATTGATTTTAATATTTTACTGATTACTTTTAAAGCTCTCCGTAGTCTTTCTCTCAGCTTTTTATCTGATGTTTTAGTACAATATGAACCCGGCCCACATTGAGATCCTCGGGCAGAGGACCCCTGGGAAGGGGTCCCCATACAAAACTCAAAAATAAAGGTGATAGAGCGTTTTCTGTGAGGGCTCTAAAACTACCTGCCCAAGGAGATCAGGTCAGCGGAATAATCTCTTTTAAGTTCCTTCTTAAAACAACCTTCTTGTCAAAGTTCGTTGACCTTCACCCCCAGAGCTACAGCAGCGATTGATGTAGCTATACCAGACTTGTGGCCGGAAATTCCTTCGAGTAGTCCTGCAAGAGATAAGTGTCCAGGATTAGTTTTTAGGAGTTTCCATCCATTCATCCTTCCATTTTCTGCCACTTATCCGTGGCCGGGTTGCAGGGGCAGCAGTCTAAGCAGAGACGCTCAGACTTCCGTCGCTCCAGACACTTCCTCCAGCTCTTCCAGTGGGACCCCGAGGCGTTTCCAAGCCAGCTGAGAGACACAGTCTCTCCAGAGTTTCCTGGGTATACCCCAAAGCCTTCTCCCTCTCCATCTTCCTCCCACTCATGAACAAGATCCCGAGATACTTGGACTCCTACACCTTGGGCAAGGACTCCCCACAGACCCGGAAAGGGCGATCCACCTTTTTCTGGTCGAGAAACATGGCCTCAGATTTAAAGGTGCTGATCCACATCCCGCCACCTCTAATCGCGGGCAACTCTAGAGAAATGAAGTGACCAACCCCTCTCGAGGAGCTGGGTTCCAGAGCCCAAACAGTGCATGGAGGTGAGCTCAACTATATCTAGCTGGTACCTCTCAAACTCCCGCACAAGCTCAGGCTCCTTCCCCCCAGTGAGGTGACATTGTCCCAAAAGCCAAAAGCTCTCTCCAGGGATCGGGTCACTGAGGCCCCCGCCGTCGACTGCCGTCAGATACACAATGCACTCGACCCCTACAGCGTCCTCTGTGGGATGTTGCTCCACAAGACCCGAAAGGACCTGGCCACCTGCCTGGTGGCGGGGCAAAGGCGGGCCCCAACCCCGGCTCCAGGCTCACTTATTTACACCGGCCCTTTTTTCCTGCATCCAGTCGAACAAGGTCCTCTCACCGTTATCACTCGGAGGTTGACGTCTTCAGCTGCCAGAGGGTAGGCGCTGGTGCACTGCAGGATGGCAAAGTTCTGGTTGTGTTTCTTTACTGTTTTGTAGACCTGACGCATCGTCTCCATGGACTGCATCGCGCTGGAAACCACCATGGGCAGTCCTGAAACGTCATATCCCACAGGGCTGTGACAGTCCACACTTACAACAACAACATTTAAGACAACTGAGTTTTTCTCCCGCTTTGTCCGTTCAACGACATTCTTATGATGTAAAACTTGTTTTAAGCTTCATGAACAATGTTCCTGCCCTCCCCCCACATAATACAGACTCCATCAGACCCACAGTCAGAAAACATCACAGTAATGTGAAGGCTCAAACTGTTTATGTTTATTTTCAGTCATGCATGCTCTGTACATTTTGTGTTTTTTTATTATTCTTTATATTTGACATAATTGCTTCTCATATTTTATTTTATTTCAGTGCTTGTTGTTTTAGCCTTGTTTTTTCTTTTGCACCAATACGCAAAGACAAATTCCTAGTATATGTAAATGTACTTGGCAATGAAAAACAATTCTGGTTCTTATAGTCATGTTCTTGCTGCTCTATTTGGCATTCTACTAAGTCAAAGAGCGGACTGATTAGCCCCGCCCCCTAAAAAAAATGTAAAATAAACAATATTTCAGAAAATACTTACAACAAGAAGTCATTCAATTCTGATTCTCTTTATTGTCTGAAAAATCCAAAGGTTGACATCAGCGTAAAAACACCACAATTATTCAGACAGCAAAATATATAAATAAATAAAAACACTGCAGTAAAATCAGTCAAAAGCTCTGACTGAGATGGGAATGTTTATGAAGTACATGAAGTGCAAAGAGGAGGTGTGCAAATGTGCAGTGGAAGTGCAAACACATACACTAGTTTACTAAAGTTAGAAAGTAATGACATGGAGGACGATCCGGTCTGACTGGGTCGTTTGAGGATGACACAAGATGCAGGGCGCTGATCCAAGGAGGGTTTCAAATCTAATAACAGGCACTGTGTGATTTCAAGGTGTGGATTGATGTATCTCTCATGTTGTTAGGTGTCACGTTTTGTATTTTGGCCAAAGAACGTCTTGGATGATTGAATGTGACACAGCTTTCCAGTGTTTGCATGTAATCTTCTGAGAACTTTAAACTTTTCTTGAGTCCCTAAAGTATCAAGCTGAGAAGATTTGTGTTGCCAACATGTGTTTCTTACAAGCACATCTTATTTGTGGGGATGGAAGGGATTAAAACAGAAACATTGCATCACTGTGCCATCAAACATCATGCCACCCTGCATGCTGTAATTTGCAAAATGTAAATCATGTGACCACCAGAGGCTTTGCTGATGCCTCGGCCTTGACCTGATGGTTCCTGAGAGACTTCTGCATGAGGAGAACTTTAATAATCTGAGGAGGAAAAGTCAAGGGTGTACTGCTGCAGGATATTTGACCAACAAAACACAGTTCGGTCAACTAAACTCCTGACTGGTCTGCGTTTGGACCGGGCATGCAAACAGCATGGTCAAGCTAAAAATGTCTTTTGATAATCTGCCGCATGGCTGTTGTTTTTAATAATAATAATAATAATTAAGCTTTGCACCCGGAATGTGGTTATTCATGAAAGGAATCTATTGAGTGTGAGAAGATGAAACGTCTAAATGAAATTTTCCTTGTTTGTTTTCTTCTTTGTGCAACAACACACGTTGTGTTGAGCAACCATTAGCCTTGTTCGTATCGTAATGTGTGAAGTTGTAGCAAATTAGGAAGCCGGCAGGCCCAAACGTGTGGTGAGGGTCTGCTGAGATTGACTGGTAGAACCCTCTGTTAGTCAGGTCTTCAACTCCCACCTCTGGGAGAGCTTCTCACAGATCCCAGGGGAGGCTGGAGACATTGAGTCAGAGTGGACCATGTTCTCCACCTCCATAGTTGAAGCTGCTGCTCTGAGCTGTGGTCGCAGGGTCTCTGGTGCCTGTTGTGGCGGCAATGCCTGAACCCGGTGTTGGACATTGGAAGTGAGGGAGGCTGTCAAACTAAAGAAGGAGTCCTATCAGGCGTTGCTAGCTCATAGGACTCCTGAGGCAGCCGACAGGTACAGGCAGGCCAGACTTGCTGCAGCCTGGGCTGTTTTGGAGGCAAAAACTCGGACCTGGGAGAAGTTCGGGGAGTCCATGAAGCAGGACTTTGGGATGGCCTTGAGGAGATTCTGGCAAACCGTCTGCCGCCTCAGGAGGGGGAAGCAGTGCTTCACCAACACATTTTACAGTGGAGGTGGGGAGCTGCTGACCTCAATACCCCTGGAAGGAATACTTTGAGGATCTCCTAAATCCCACCGTTGCGTCTTCCACTGAGGAAGCAGAGGCCGAGTCCTCAGTAGATAGACTCGTCCATAACCCAAGCTGAAGTCACCGAGGTGGTTGGCGAGCTCCTCCGTGGCAAGACATTGGGGGTGGATGAGATCCTCCCTGGGTATCTTAAGTCTCTGGATGTGTCATGGCTGATACGTCTCTGTAACATCGCTTGGCAGTCAGGGACAGTGCCTCTGGACTGGCAGACCGGGGTGGTGGTCTCTCTGTTCAAGAAGGGGGATCGGAGGGTGTGTTCCAACTACAGGGAAATCACACTCCTCAGCGTCTTTGGGAAAGTCTATTCCAGAGTACTGGAGAGGAGGATCGGGCCTTTAGTGGAGTGCATTGGCCTCCAGCAGGGCTTCTAGAGGTGGTCTTCTACGTCTGGTTTGCCCCTTGTCTACCTTAATCAGTCCCCTGTGATCTAAATGAAACACATAGATACACATTCTGAACAACATGAGTGACATGGACCGAAAGGTAAGAGGTTTATAAAACATGTTGATGTTCTTCTTTGTGTCTCCTACGTGAGCAAAACTTAGTGACTCCTTGATATCAGACTGGAGAAGCAGACTCTAAATTGTTGATAGCATTCTTATTTTTTTAATGGTAAATTCTCTACCTCGAGTAGACGTTTGTCTGCTATGCAGGGTCGAGAAAAGGTTGGCTGTGCGGCACTGACACCAATGGACCAGACCATGGCAGCCCTCATGTTCCCTTGAAGCTCTGTGCTGGGGAAACCTACCTGCCCAACAAAGAGGTGCTGAATGTTGGATGCCTCTCTAGTTGAGGTACAGGGCAATGGCAGTGCAGGCGCAGCTGGCTAATACAGGGTCCATATTTGTGGTGTGTCAACGACGGCTGGCAGATGAGCTGAGAACCAGTTATGATATGCACATTGGTATCTGAACTACAGCTTGTTTCAACTGTCATGGCACCGTTGTTAAGGAAGCAGGAGGCATGCTGCTGGGAAAAGCATAGTGTCTCTCTGGGTGACGAGTGACCAGCTTTGTCACCCAGAGAGATCATGCTTTGTCATTGTCCCTTTGCATTTGAACGGTGTGAGCGGCCGCTGGCACAGGCCCAGTATAGCCCAGCACATCAACATTTTAGAGCTGAAGACAATCCACCTTTCCCTTTTACATTTCCTTCTGCATCTTCAAGGTCAGAGTGTGCTGGTGACGGCAGACAGTGTGACCACAGCTGCCTACATCAACAGGCGGGACGGCCTTTGTTCCCCACACCTATGCAAACTGGCACAGCAGATGTGGCTCTAGGCATACCCTGGATTTCGCTCCCTGAGGGCGGTTCATGTGCCTGGGGTAAACAATCTGGCAGCTGATCAGCTGTCTGGGGGGGGTCTGGACCACTGAGGTTTGAGGCTACATCCTCAGGTGATTGCAGATATCTGCCGCCGCTTTGGACAAGCAGCGGTTGATCTGTTTGCATCACAGGAATTTCCCCTTGGAGTGGATGCCATGGCTCATCCATGGCCAAAGGCCCTAGGTTATGCTTCCCCCCTTTCATGCTCCTTCCACCTCTCCTGCAGAGAGTGTGAATGGAGGAGATGTGGCTTGTCCTAAGGTACATTTCGGTTCCCTTATTTCCTCAGCTGAACCGGAAGTAGTTCCAGACCCGCCATGGTGAGGATTGTTCCAAAGCTCTTATAGTGAACGGAGGATTGAGGATCGAGGAGGCAGATCCGAGGAGCGATGACCGAGGAGACACGAGAGCTGACTTCAAGGAAGTCTTTTCCCTGACAGACACTCCCCCTTCTCGTATATCACTTGGACGCTGCACAGGATCAGACTTCAGTGAAACTTCTCAACATGAGCAGAGTTTAATACCGGAGAAAAGACGGACATTAAAAAGAGGCTAAACGGAGCGTGGGACATTTAAACAGAAGTTGAACATCAGTGAGTTTGTAAAGAGTCGCTCTGTGATGAGCTGGGATTAAAAAGACTCTGACGTGAAGATTAACAACCAAATATGTAGCTCTATAACTTCTATCAAATCAATACATCCTTCATGTTCTGTTCATCATCCCTCAGACTGTTTGAATGTCTGATGATGATGATGAGGATGACAGTTTGATGAAGAGGGAGTCTGTCAGTCACAAACATGTTTTATATTTACACTTATTTATCTTCAGAAAGCTTAATCATTTATTTATATAGTGAATGAGCTCAGCTCCTGTTTCAGGTGTGCATCCGTGCATAAAGTGAGAAACACAGCTGATGCTCCAGAAGGAAGGAAATCAGCCCAAAGATAGTATATGGTAAAGAGAGTGCACACTTAGCTCTATAAACAACCAGGGCCTTCACAATGCATTTCACACTAACTAGCTAGCTAAGTAGCAGAGTTGTTTTAGAGCTGGAAAGTAACTGTGCAAGCTAGGTTTTTAACTTGTCAAACAGGAAGCACTTGGTTCATTAATTACATGGGACTTTGTGCTGTTAGCTGGAGGCTAACTAATTATTACTACCAGCAGAGAAGAATACTTACCGTATTTTCCGCACTATAAGGCGCACCTAAAAGCCTTCAATTTTTTCAAAAGCTGGCCATGCGCCTTATAATCCGGTGCGCCTTATATTTGGATCAAAATTGAGCCGCAACAGGTCTCGCAACTACGGTAAGCAGCCGCCGACTCAATTTTCCCCCGTAGAAGAAGTAGTGCTCGATGCATGCAGGGATATATAAAACGGCGTTTCATTTCCATTTGTGTGTTTGTGTAAAGACCCTGAAATGGCTCCTATTAAGAGACACGCTTACAACGCAGAGTTTAAACTCAAGGCGATCAGTCACGCAGTAGAACACGGGAATAGAGCAGCAGCGAGAGAGTTTAACATTAACGAATCAATGGTGCGGAAGTGGAGGAAGCAGGAGAAGAAGACTAAACAGAGTTTCCGCGGGAACAAAGCGAGATGGCTGCAGTTAGAGGACAAACTTGAACAGTGGGTTGTTGAACAGAGAGCAGCAAGTAGAAGTGTAGCGCAGCACCATCCAATGGATGCATAACGTAACCCAAGCCTCTACTGTAGCGCCTTATAATGCGGTGTGCCTTATATATGGAAAAAGTTTTAAAATATGTCATTCATTGAAGGTGCGCCCTATAATACGGTGCACCTTATAGTGCGGAAAATACGGTACTTTGTTGAAAAACCTTCTTACATCCACTCTGCATTCACGTCCTTCTCCTAACGCTGTTCTAGTCGCTCTCAGTGAATCAGAGAAACAAGCAACCAGCTCTATGGAAACAAGCCCAATAAATAAAATAAAGCCCAACAGGTGACCTAACCTACCACACATTGACAGTCAACTGGTCTTTTTTTTTTTTTTTAAATTAACTTTTAAAATAAATAAAATAACATTTGAACTCTGATTAAAAGACAAGACGTGCACTCTGCATAAGCAACAGTAAATACAGTCAACACAAAAACTTTTAATAACTTTAAGTTTTAAGTAAGTTTTAAGCTCTTTTAAACTCTGAAAATAAAAGACATGGGCCATCTCCTATAGGCATGTAAATTTGAAATCAAATTAAAACTGTCTCCTGTCCTTGTCCTCTTTGCTTCACCATCAGGTCTGTTTCTCTGTCACACATGAATCACACACCCAAACGTTAGCATTAAGCCTGGCACTAATAAAAAAAGATTGCCTATGCTGTATTAAATCAGTCCTTCAATGCAGTCTCTTTTTACCACTCTTTATTATATTTTTCCGGGCATTGTCTCTCTCTGTCGCTGTCAGGAACCATGCAATGTGTGTGTGTGTGTGTGTGTGTGTGTGTGTGAGTTTGTGTGTACTGTGTTGGATTGTGCGGGGGTGTGGACGGATCGTGGAAATGGATAAACTAATTATTGCATTTGTGTGTCGCTTTGTGAGCTGGGAGACAATAAGTAGGAGTTCATACAGAGAGCAAAGCAAGTAAGCGAGAAAAAAGAAGCCCAAAGCCGTCTTGGCAACACTGGTTGCTCTGTGTGTACTTCATCTTACACACACACACGCTGCAGGAGTGCAAGCTAGGTCGCAGGGGAAACGCGGACTGGAAAGCGCCGTCTCACCCCCCCCTCCCCCGCTCCCCCTCAACTCAATTACTGGTTATAACAATTAGTAATTGTGTGCCATGCCCACTTCTGGCTCTGCCATCATGTGTAGACATAATTATAGGTTTGCAGGGGGTGCAGTTTGTACTTGCCCGTTGCTGCAGTTGGGTATAAAAGACGTGTGTCACATTTACTGCTCCCCGGTCCTCTCTCCACTGTCCTCCTCTCCGCTTCATCACCACCTTCTCTGCTTGTTACCTGTCCGTGTTCAGTGATCGACATGCCGCTAGAGTTTGAGCTGTGCCCCGGCAGGATGATCGGAGGGAACCATCCGTGCTTCATCATCGCTGAAATCGGACAAAACCACCAGGGAGACATCGAGACTGCCAAGAAAATGATCAAGATGGCAAAGGTAATAAAAGTACACACCTTTTGTTGTGATTTTTCTGCCTTTTTAACTCCAGAAAACACGACACGACACGCCAGTTTAAACCGAAACAGAATTATATACACAGGCTACAAAGTTGTGGTTAGATAGACTGGTGTAGTTTTGAGTCCTAAAACCAGGAAGTGAGTTAGCATTTTAGCGCCGTGGGTTCCTAACTCTAACAGTCAATGGGGATTTTGAATATGTTTGTGTTTAGACGCCTGAAATAAGGTCTGTGGTTAACACAAGATGAAGAGATGTTGACGTTTTGTTAGACGAGAAAAACTACGTTACCTAAGACCCCACTTGTGACTTTTAAAGTTTTTACACAAACTTTAAACGGCGGCTTCTAACGAGTAGCTAACTGATACTGATTTCCCTCATGTCAATTCACACACTCTCTCTTCTGACTGTCCTTTGCCCCCCTATAGCAGACAAGTCTTCTGCTGTTTAAAGTCTAGCATCTCCTATGCTTCAACATGACTATAAATTGCTTCTTATACTAAAGTCCACCTGCTGCTGCAGATGACTGTCAGTTTAAACTGAGATTGTCCCTTCAGGGCGAAATGCATGACAGACCATGCCAAGTTAAAAAATCTGAAGGGCAACCTGTGAGTTCTAGTCACATTACTATGAAGGAGGTAGGGTACATGGGGTGCAGCCTGAGAGCAGTTCAGTTTAGTTCAGACAACTGCAGATGCTCATGTTGGGTAAAAGTGTAGCAGAACAACACGTAGACAACCCAAACCTGTATTTTTCAGTTAGAGAATTAAACTTTTCTCCAGCATGTTGTTGTTCATGAGAGGAATCTATTGAGTCATCTTTCCCAGTTTGATGCCTCTCTTTCAATCGCTGTACTTTAACCAAACACGTGATGATAGTACTGATGATTCTTGAGAACAAACTGCTGAATTTACCAAATTCAAACAACTCATCAGAAGACAATAATGTTTTTTCAAAGGCTCTATTATATATTTGAAAACAATAAATTCTTGGTCATAAAATAAATGAGACCCCAGGTTCATAAGGTAAAATAGTTTGAGGAAAAATAGCAATTTGTGGTAACGAATCAACTGTTCTCTAAAAAACGTTTCCCCTTTCAGAGGCTTAAAGGTTTATTTAGCTTTGTCTGGAGGTTTCTCTGTCCTATTAAAGTAACTGTTTGTATTTTGGAGGGATATTTCTGTGCCAATGGAGTATTTACTGAAGTCGACCTCTCTACTCACCATACGATGGAAATGTAATTTTAGAGCTTTATTTGTTACCGTTTCTTTAAATTATGTTGGCATTCATAATATTTAACAAAGGTTTAATACACTATGGCAGAATTCCTGTTAGGCTTTGACTATGGGTGTAGGAGACTTTCATGGAGGTACAGACATGGTTGAGAAACATAAAAATGTCAAGCTCGAGGTGAAAAAAACTTGAATGGGGAGGTCTTTGGGAAGATTTTACAGGGTGGCACAAGGGGGAATTTTTGGAAAGATTAAAAAGGTGCGTGCTGAGACATCAAAGTTTTACAGAATGGCGTGACCACACCCTTTTATGTAGCATTGTGCAGAGCACAACGGGAGATCATAAAAACTGTCATGTATGTGGGACAAAACAACATCTATCGGAGGCCTTTTTTGACATGTTCAATGGGGCACCACTGAGCCATTTATCCACACCCACTTATTATAGGTTCAAATACGAAGCCTGTGATCTGCACAATTGAGCATTGTGCAGATCACAATTGGAAGATCTTCAACATGTTTAGAAGACACTGACACTGAGTTTGGGATGCTCGCCCTCAGGAAGTTCTTACAATTAGGTAACCCAAGCTGTTTATTCATCCCTAACTGATATCCACCTTCAGGACTGTGGAGCCGATTGTGCCAAGTTCCAGAAAAGTGAAATAGAAACTAGATTCAACAAGAAAGCCTTGCAGCGCAAATATGAAACCAAAAACTCCTGGGGGAAAACTTACGGTGAACACAAGCGCCACCTGGAGTTCAGCCATGAGCAGTACAAGGAGCTGCAGAACTATGCAGCGGAGGTGGGGATCTTCTTCACTGCATCAGGGATGGATGAGGTAAGACAAAGACTCCATGTGAATATTTCCTGACATGTTTACTAAAGGAGTTAATTTCACCTGGGATTATTCCGTCTTTAGATGGCCGTGGAGTTCCTGCATGAAATCAACGTGCCTTTCTTCAAAGTGGCCTCTGCAGACAGCGACAACTTCCCGTATCTGGAGAAAACAGCCCAGAAAGGTGAGGACCTTCACTTTACTATTCTACAAGTCATTTATCAGACGCTTTTATCCAACGTGACAAACTTTAGAGAGTAAGAAGAACACAAGCGAGGACTTAGAGAGGAGGAGACAACGTGAGGAAGTGCAACCAGACAGCTTTAGGTCTGATGTTGTTGTTGTAAGTGTGGACTGTCACAGCCCTGTGGGATATGACGTTTCAGGACGGCCCATGGTGGTTTCCAGCGGGATGCAGTCCATGGAGACGATGCGTCAGGTCTACAAAACAGTAAAGAAACACAACCAGAACTTTGCCATCCTGCAGTGCACCAGCGCCTACCCTCTGGCAGCTGAAGACGTCAACCTCCGAGTGATAAAGGTGAGAGGACCTTGTTCGACTGGAAGCAGGAAAAAAGGGCCGGGGTAAATAAGTGAGCGACTTTCACTGTGAAGGTTAGACGACTGGATGAGAGCCTCCTGACATGATCACCCTAATTAGGTCAAGTTTCACTCTATTGTCTTCAACACTTAATGCTAATCTACTCCTCAATAGTTGGGTACTCAATGATAATCACCCAAAACACTCCTGGTTTCAGCTTATTGTCTAGGACACGTAATGCTAATCACTGCTCCTTTAAGTTGGTGAGCCAATTTGCATTCCTGCATTGACTGTTTAATGACTGTACTCACACCTCTGGCACTACCTCAAACACCTCTGTACATGCACATGTAACTAGTTTCTAGAAGGTCAGCACTTTGTTTCTAAGGCTCTTTAACTGTTTACAGGTCTCTTTTAAGCAGTACATGTTTTTCTCTCCTTCACAGGTTATGTACATTATGCTATATAAGTTTTAAGTCTAATGCTAATGCTAACTGCACAGGTTTAACATATAATTAGGGACCGAAGCACTGACCAGTGCGAAGGACCCTATTGTTCTTCAAATGATTATTTTTCTTTTTTTTTTTTTTCTTTCTTTCGCCTCTTTGGAGCCATTTTTGACGGCTTGAACGTGAATGAAAACTCATCAAAATCTCCAACATCATCGGGTCTGGTGAAAAATTTGATATTCTCGTCATTTCGTAGATTTTTTTCCCAAGATGACTCAGTGGCGCCCCCTCCAAATTTTCAAAAGGGCCTCCCCATTGACGTTTTTTCATCGTACGTGCATGAAAATTTTTATACACATTCAGCATGCGAGATCTCACATAAAATCCTCTTACGCCCATAGTGAAAGCCAAACAGGAAGTCCGCCATATTTTTTTTCAGTGGCGAAAACTAGCGTTTCACAGGTTAGCTATTTGAACGAACTCCTCCAAAAGCGTTTATCCGATGGACGCAAATTAAGTATCTGCTTGTTCTTAACATGTTGAAGATCTCTCGTTGTGCTCCGCACGTTATTTCGTCAAAGGGCGTGGTCTTACGGATGCGTTGTTCGTCACAAACAGGAAATAGTTTGTTTCGGGCCTTAATATAGTCATACATTCATCAAACATCACACACATGATCCCAGTGGAAAAATGAAGCTAGACATGCTGGCATAAAAAGTGGGCGTGGCTAAATGACTCAGTGGCGCCCCCTTGAAATTTTCAAAAAGCCCTCCCCATTGAGGTTTTATGGTCCTGCGAGCATGAATTTTTTTATGCTCATTGGGCATGTCCGGTCCTACATAAAATCCTCTGACACCTATAGTCATAACCAATCAGGAAGTCCGCCATATTTTTTTGAATGCAACAAAAATGGCCGAAATTCACGTTTCACAGGTTAGCTATTTGAACGAACTCCTACAACAGCGTTTATCCGATCATCGTAAACTCAGTGTCAGTGTATTCTAGACATGTTGAAGATCTCTCGTTGTGCTCCGCACGTTATTTCGTTTAAGGGCGTGGCCATGGCGTACCATCAAACATTGATGTCTCGGCGCACCCCTATTTTACCTTTCTGAAAGGCCTCCCCATAGAGGTTTTTTTCTTTGACATGCATGACAATTTTTTTGTACATTCATAATGTCAGTAACTACAATAAATCCTCTTACACCCATAGTCAATACTAAACAGGAAGTCCGCCATATTTTTTTTTAATGGCGAAAATTCGCGTTTCACAGGTTAGCTATGTGAACGAACTCCTCCAAAAGCGTTTATCCGATTGACACAATGAGAATGTCAGTGTGTTCTCGACATGTTGAAGATCTCTCGTTGTGCTCTGCACGTTATTTCCTCAAAGGGCGTGGTCATACGGACACGTTGTTCGTCACAAACAGGAAGTAGTTTGTAACGGGCCTTAATATAGTCATACATTCATCAAACATCACACACATGGTCCCAGTGGAAAAATAAAACTAGACATCTTGGCATGAAAAGTGGGCGTGGTTAAATGACTCAGTGGCGCCCCCTTGAAATTTTCAACAAGGCCTCCCCATAGAGTTTCTTTTGGCCTACGTGCATGACATTTTTTATGCTCATTGGGCATGTCAGGAGCTACATAAAAGCCTCTTATGCCCATAGTCATAACCGAACAGGAAGTCCGCCATATTTTTTTTAATGCAAGAAAAATGGCTGAAATTCCTTTATCACAGGTTAGCTATTTGATCGAACTCCTACAACAGCGTTTATCCGATCATCGTAAACTCAGTGTCAGTGTGTTCTGGACATGTTGAAGATCTCTCGTTGTGCTCTGCACGTTATTTCGTCAAAGGGCGTGGCCACGGCGTACCATCAAACTTTGATGTCTCGGCGCACTCCAATTTTTTAACCTTCAATGACTGTAAGGCCTGCTGCTTGGCCACTTGTCGCGGCTGCACTCCCGCCGTCGCACTCTCGCGATCGCGACACGCGCCGACATGCGCGGGATGCTTCGGTCCCTTCATCACCGCTTGCGGTTTTAATTATGTTTACTCTTAGTCACATAGGGGCTGCTAAATCTTGTTTGGGGGATTATTGTATACAGAGGGGAGGGGGGACAGCGGGTGTGTATTGTAACTAATGTCTTGTGTCCTGCCTGTCTGTATACTGCTACTGGATGCCTTGAATTTCCCTCGGGATCAATAAAGTATCTATCTATCTATCTATCTATCTATCTATCTATCTATCTATCTATCTATCTATCTATCTATCTATCTATCTATCTATCTATCTATCTATCTATCTATCTATCTATCTATCTATCTATCTATCTATCTATCTATCTATCTATCTATCTATCTATCTATCTATCTATCTATCTATCTACTGTACCCATCACATGTGGCCCAAGGAGGGGAACTAGTGAACGTGGGCAGCAAAGACCAGTCTCTGATGCTAAGCTAAGCTAACTGACTGCTTTGCAATAGCTACGAGAGTATATCATTAATATTCAAGCTGTGTCCAGTTATGGTCATAGCAGTTTATCTTCTTTATACCTCAAATAATGGTTTAACAAAAAGAGGTTGCTCTGTCTGTACGTTTTCAGTCTCTGATGCTAAGCTAAGCTAACTCAGAACTGGCTGGAAGTTAAACCAATAGGTGCAACAATCCCATAAATCTTCACGTCTGAACTCTTCAAGACATAAAATCAGTAAATCACGCAGAGTGTCAGATCATTTAGAGGACAGTAAAAACTAATCCTGGACACTTTTCTCTTGCAGGAATACCAGAAGGAATTTCCAGACATTCCCATTGGCTATTCCGGCCACGAGTCTGGTATAGCTATATCAATCGCGGCTGTAGCTCTGGGGGCGAAGGTCATCGAACGCCACGTGACTTTGGACAAGACGTGGAAAGGAAGCGACCACGAAGCTTCTCTGATACCTGCTGAGCTGAAGGAGCTCGTTGACAGCGTCCGGCTGGTGGAGAGGGCGATGGGCAGCGGCGTCAAGCAGATGTTACCATGCGAGAAGCCGTGCCATGATAAGGTTAGGACGTCCTCTCTCCACAGAAAACCACAGTAACACCCGTTTGACACTATTTTCATGTCTTCAACATGTGGCTCTTGTCTTCCAGCTGGGTAAATCAGTGGTGGCGAAGGTCAGCATCCCCAAAGGAGCGACGCTGACTCTGGACATGTTGACAGTGAAGGTGGCCGAGCCCATGGGCGTCCGAGCCGAGGACATCTACGAGCTGGTGGGAAAGAAGGTGACAGAGGACGTGGAGGAGGACCAGAGCGTCACACCAGACATCGTTGATAAATATGTTCAGAAGGCCTAGTGCTGACGAAGGCCCAGACTTTATTCATTTAAGAGGATATTAATCACATCTTTGTCTTTGAGATTTCCCCCCACGTTCTCCTTTGCCAAAGAATTAAAAATGTTCCTAAAGTTGCCTTCATTTAACTTAATGGACTCTTTGACTCACCGGCTCTTTGTTAAACCCTGTGTTCTCTCACAAGGTGATAGTTTGTCCTGGTTAGGACACATGATTACATTTGTTAATTATAACAGGAATTTAATAAAGTGTGAGAAGATGAAACGTCTAAATAAAATGTTGCTCCTCTTTCTTCGTGTGTTTCCTTCTTTGTGCAACAACACGCGGTGTGTCCAGCTACAGGCGGCCGTGATCATAAAACACAGAATCAATAGGTAAATCTTTACATTCTGGACGATTGATGGCAGCTTTGAAAACGGGGGTGGAATGTGCGCCCCTTGAAATCTGGTCGGCCATCCAAGGTCCCGACCAAATCTATGATTGGCTATTTGGCTAATCAGAGGCGGGACTTAAGTACAAATCAATTATTCTGGCTGTTTTCAAAAGGCTAATTGTTGTATTGTCAGTTGTGGTTAAATAATCTTTCCAAGGAAAAACTTCTGCACACTTTATAACTTGAGATGTTTTTTTCTCAAGAATATTTTTATTGAGTTTTTTACACATTTCCAAAAAGGGAGTACAAATATTCAGAGGTGGACAGTGGGTGTGTGTGAACTGTAAAATTAGCAGAAATGTACAGGTACACATATCATTTGTACTGTGCATGCAGACACAGACGTACAGAGAGGAACCACATAGTTCGCATCACACATCTACAGTTACTGGACACTTTCTGTACCCCCACACATCCTCAATCTGTAGAAATAAGGGGAAAAAAAGATAAACTGTCCTTGAAATTTGTTAAATGTATGAATCAAAGGACATATCCTGATCAAACAGAACTCCTAGGTTCCTAACAGTGGTACTAGAGGCTACACTAATACTACTAAGGGCCGTCATATCGGCAGAGAAAGTCTCTCTGAGGTTCTTAGGTCCAATCACTATAACTTCAGTCTTGTCTGAGTTGAGCAGTAAGAAGTTTCTGGTCATTCAGGTCCTGATGTCCTTGAGGCAGGCTTCTAGTTTACGAAGCTGGTTGGTGTCTTCGGGCTTCATTGATATGTAGAGCTGAGTATCGTCTGCATAGCAATGAAAGTTCATGGAGTGTTTTCTCATAATACTACCTAGAGGAAGCATATACAATGTAAACAGAATCGGACCAAGCACCGATCCTTGAGGCACTCCATGGCTAACTTTGGTGTACATAGAGGACTCATCATGAACATGCACAAACTGAGATCTGTCTGATAAATAGGATCTAAACCAACTTAAAGCAGTCCCTGTAACTCCAAGTCATTGTTCTAGTCCCTGTAACTCCAAGTCATTGTTCTAGTCC
The DNA here is from genome assembly GCF_947650265.1 of Symphodus melops. Taxonomy (NCBI): domain Eukaryota; kingdom Metazoa; phylum Chordata; class Actinopteri; order Labriformes; family Labridae; genus Symphodus; species Symphodus melops. The sequence continues at coordinate 30,411,268 of NC_136692.1, read as the reverse complement.
CTGTAACTCCAAGCAATTGTTCTAGTCCCTGTAACTCCAAGCAATTGTTCTAGTCCCTGTAACTCCAAGTCATTGTTCTAGTCCCTGTAACTCCAAGTCATTGTTCTAGTCCCTGTAACTCCAAGTCATTGTTCTAGTCTCTGTAACAGAATCTGATGGTCAATTGTATCAAAAGCAGTACTAAGATCTAACAGGACAAGCACAGATAGAAGTCCCCTGTCTGAGGCTAACAGAAGATCATTTGTTACTCTAACTAGTCTCAGTGCTATGGTAAACTCTAAATCCCGACTGGAACTCCTCAAACAAGCTGTTGTTGTGGAGAAAATCACACAACTGATTAGCTACCACTTTCTCTAAGATCTTGGAGATAAAAGGAAGGTTAGATACAGGTCTATAGTTAGCTAGAGTTCCTGAATCAAGAGTAGGCTTTTTAAGGAGCGGTTTAATTACAGCTACTTTAAATGACTGGGGTACATAACCTGCTGCTAAAGATGAATTGATCATATCTAGTATGGAGCTGCTAACTAGAGGAAAGACTTCCTTAAACAACTTGGTTGGGATTGGATCTAAAAGACAGGTTGACGGTTTAGACGCAGAAATAATCGAATTTAGTTCTGAGAGGTTAATTGGAAAAAAACAGTCGAGGTTAGTATCAGAATTTGGAACCGTTTCTGCTGTATCTGAATTATAGGAGGAATCTGCACGAAGTAAAGGTAGTAAGTTGCTAATTTTGTCTCTAATGTTTAGAATTGTATCATTAAAAAAGCTGATGAAATCATTCCTGCTAAGGGCTAAAGGAATAGATGGCTCAAATGAACTATGACTCTCTGTCAGCCTGGCTACAGTGCTGAAGAGGTATCTAGGGTTGTTTTTATTTTCTTCGATAAGAGACGAGTAATAGGCAGTGCGGGCCTGCCGTAGAGCTTTCATATATCTATTATGCCTATCTTGCCAAATTAAACAAGATTCTATCGTTTTGGTGGAGCGCCAAATTCTTTCACATTTACGTGACGTTAGTTTTAGAGTACGGGTTTCTAAATTTTACCATGGAGCTGATCTCTGTCGTTTGATTGGCTTCTGTTTTAGGGGGGCGATTGAATCCAGAGTAACTCGAAGTGAATCCACCGCACTATCTACAAACTAATCTAGCTGAGAGGGACTAAAGTGATTATAGGAGTTTTCAACTAGGTTAGAGGATGGTACTGAAACAAAGGCAGCTGAAATAGCATCCTTAAATTTAGCTACAGCATTATCATTTAAATTTCTAGAGAGCACTTTTTTATTAAGAGGAGTTAAGGTTGGTAAGAAGAAGTCAAAAGTTATGTCATGTGACCACCAGAGGCTTTGCTGATGCCTCGGCCTTGACCTGATGGTTCCTGAGAGACTTCTGCATGAGGAGAACTTTAATAATCTGAGGAGGAAAAGTCAAGGGTGTACTGCTGCAGGATATTTAACCAACAAAACACAGTCCAGTCAACTAAACTCCTGACTGGTCTGCGTTTGGACCGGGCATGTAAACAGCACGGTCGAGCTATGGCGAGTTTTTATGATATGCTGCACGGCTGTCACTGTGCAGACGTGACGTGATTGGAGCTTTCACACTTACACAAAACTCCTGAAAACATCCTGAATGTTTTTTCACGTTGAGCTGTCTGTGTGAACGTAAACACACATATTTTTCACTCTGAATTTTTCCTGCAAGTCCAGAAGTTTATTATTTTCCACGTGATTCCACGTCACCATGATTGTGTGCAAGCTCGGGGTGGTGACGTTATATCCTGAGACTATAACATGCTTATAGCAGGTTATCAGTGTGATCTGCAGACATACAACATAAAGGTGCTGTTGTGAAGGGAACAACAAACAGGTGGAAAATTACAGCTGAGGCCCAATGAGATTTGCATAAGTCTTGATGTGTTTTCAGAACCAGTTAGACCTGAATCTGGATCCAAATGTTCAGCTGACGAGATGTAGTCAGTTCGCGGATGACAGTGGTCAGTCTCATCTCCAACAACGATGAGACGCACTACAGGATGGAGGTGGGCCAACTGGCCACGTGGTGCAGCGACAACAACCTCTTCCTGAACATCGACAAGACCAAGGAGGTTGTTGTTGACTTCCGGACTTCCCTCCCTCCCCTCTGCCCCCATGAACACTGAACATTGGAACCTCCTCCTGTTTGAACATTGAAACAGAACCCTGGACATTTACTGCACATTGCACACATGCACAAGTTTCACTTTTCTCCTAATCTTGTTTTAAATTCCACTTTATTTAACGTTGTACTTTTTGCACATTTAGATTTTATTAATGTAAATCTTATTTTACCTTGTTTTATTTACAGTACCTTTTTTTAAAAATCTACATTGCACCGTGGGGAGGGGGGAAACGTAATTTCGATTTCACTGTATGTCTGACATATTTTGGAATTGACAATGAAGTAAACCTTGAACCTTGAAGACATATGGACCTTCATTGTAGACCTGCTCTCCCACCTTGGGATTTCAAGCTGGTTCTAAAGGCTCTGGAATGGATGCCTTTTGAGCCCCTGATTTCAGTCGACTTGAAGTGGCGATCCCTCAAGACTGCTCTTTCCTGCTGACCACCACCAGGCGGATTGGAGAGCTTCAGGGTCTCTCCGTTCACATGGATTTCTACAGTTTATTTCCAAAGGGTGCAGGGGTGGTCCAGCAGCCAAATTTATAATTTCTCCCCAAGGTGAGAAGCTGTGCAGTCGTCTGGTACGTGGCTGTGTTCAGTACTTCCTCCTGGTTTCACGATCTAACACCATGCTGGCTGCTCCGAGCAAAGCCGGCTCCTCCAGGTGGGACACGACCACCTTGACCTTCTGGGCTGAGAGGAGGGCTTTCTCTGAGATGATGTTCTGCACCGGGGCCTGGTAGTACGAGGCCAAGACCCCCGACAGGATCACCAGAGACGGGTTCATCATGTGCAAGAGGTTCACGATGCCCGTAGCCAAAGCTGTGGAGGCTGGAGAGAGGAAGATGGGGAGAAGTTAGATTTCCTCGACGCGCTCCACTCCACGTGTGTGTGTGTGTGTGTGTGTGTGTGTGTGTGTGCTCTCACCTTTGTTGAGAACGGCCTCAGCTTTGGAGTTCCCCTGTTTCGCAGCACTGAACAGGTGAACCACAGTGATTGGCTCAGCCAGCTTCCAATCCATCTCTTCCCCCTTCAGCAGCTCCTCTGACGGACACATGATGACAACAGATTCATTGTTATTGAAAATAAAGGTTAGAGGTTCACACATCAGCTAATCTCGACTTCACGCTGACCGTTCACAGCAGAAGACTGAAGTCACACTTCACCTAATGACCCCCAGCCGGGTCATAAAGACCAAAACATGTCCTATCTCCCCCAGCAATGTTGACCTGCCTCCCCTTAATAACATCTCCCGACTGTCCTTGGTGTTTCATCTGGACTCGTTCTCCCTCGTCTTTCTGAGAAAGCTCTCGGTCACACAACTTTAAGTTGGAAACATTTTGTCGTGTCGTCAGACGCTGGCTCCTCAGGGTGCACGGTGACTCCAGAGGGTTTGTTTTTTCCCACATTAGCAGCTCAAAGTTCTGCTATCTGAAATACTTACGTGTTATTTTGCCCCTTTAGCCTCTTTTTCTTTTTCTTCTCATGCAAAGCAGAGATTCACATTGTTCTTACCAGTTCTGGTTGACCACACAGAGCGGGCTGTGAGGGAAAAGTATGTCAGGCTTTTTTTTTTATTGTTTCTATATGTTTCTCTTGTCAAAGTGCATTAGAGAGATGTCTTGTGTTATTTCACTGTCAAGCTGTGTTTTCTCATGTTTCTCATGTGGAGAGATGCAGACAAACATGTTATGAATCAAACGGCACACACTGCAAAATAATCTGGGGAGATAATCAATTTTGAGCAGCTTCGAGTCAGAAAAATCGCTACAAGTGTCTGGAAGGGGAAATCAGACTCCAGCCAGCCCCATCACACGTTGCAGTGTGAGCCAGGCTATGGACACATTAGGTATAAAAACACACTCATGCTGACGGTTCCTTGGACACATTCTCCCGTTAAGTCTGTAAAATGTCAAGTCAGATGATGTAAAGCAGCGTCTCACCGTCGTGCAGCCTTTGGGCCTCTCTCTGCAGAGCCATGCCGGACGCGAAGGCCTCCACACATCCTCTGCTGCCACAGGAACACTCGGGCCCGTCCAGTGAAACCACAATGTGACCCAGCTCTGCAGCGCAGAACGTGCTGCCATGGACCAGCTCGTTCTGATGGATGATCCCTCCTCCAACACCTGCACACACACAAACCAGCCACTGACACACTTCACCATAGGAAACTGAGAGAAGTCGCTCCGCTCTGCTCGTCAGTGTCTTCCAGGTAAGGTTAGGGTTAAAGCCACTGTGGGCGTTACAGCGCTGCCTCACGCTGGGTTCAGACTCTTTCATGATGAAGTCCACTGCAGACCAGAAGACTCAATAAGTGGAGCAGTGAAAGCCCTCACCTGTTCCTGTGATGACGGTGACAAAGTTCTCCACCCCCTTGCCATGACCGAACTTCCTCTCGGCCAGAGCGGCACAGTTGCCGTCGTTGTCGACCCAGACGGGAAGGTGCAGAGCGTCTGAGATGGGTGTTCTCAGGTCCACCGAGGACCACTCCTGGATCAGCTTGGTGGAGTGAAGAACCACACCCTCCTGTGGGTTCACACGCCCACCTGTGGACACGCCTGACAAGTAGAGGAAGAGATTTGAGATTCAAACGTCACCATGTGTTTGTTCTTTTCTGTAAACGTCAGTGACAGTTTGTTTCTTCTCACCAACACCCAGTAATCTACAGTTGAGGCCGACGGCGTCTCGAGTGGCGTCCGCACACATCTTTAATAAGAGCTTCATCCTGGCCTCGAAGGTCTTTGGATTGGGATGCACGTACTTTTTTAAGATCTTACCCTGAACAGAGAGGAGAGGCAGAGAGTTCACACTTTGCTGTTTGATTTTAGGAAAAGATCTAATTGCAATTTTTCTGGCAGAACTTGCGATTTCGATTTGTATCACGATTTTCTTCAAATCAAGTTTGTGCAATGTTCTCAATGTACAGTAACATTTACAAACATGACAGGAAATTACATCATACCAGTTACCACTTTAAATGTCATAAATCTATATTAGTTAAGTTAAGAATTGATTTTAGATGCATTTATGAAGAAGAAACACACAGACAGTGTGATGTTTGTTTTTTAACAGGTTTAACAGGTTTGACAGCCCCGTCGCTGCAGCCAGTGCCTGTCCCCCCAGCATCCCTCTACACACCCCCTCCCTCCCTCTCACTCCCCCCAACACCTCCACCAGGACAAACACAATTTCCAGAGACAATCCATCCCCCCTCCCCCCCACCATCACCAGAGGCCAGGTGAGCAAGGAGCTGAAGAGACTCCGTTCCAGGAAGGCAGCAGGCCCGGACAAGGTGTGTCCCAGGATGCTGGAAGACCTCGTGCCTCACCCCGGTCCCCAAGAAGAAAAACCCCAGTGAGCCAGGCGACTTCAGACCAATCGCTCTGACATCCCACGCTATGAAGACCTTTGAACGGCTGCTGCTCCAACACCTCAGACCCCAGGTCCAACACGCGCAGGATCCCCTGCAGTTTGCATACCAGGCAAAGGTGGGCATGGACGATGCCATCCTCTATCTCCTACACAGGGCTTACTCTCATCTGGACAAAGGGAGCAGCGTGATGAGAAACATGTTCTTTGATTTCTCAAGCGCTTTCGACACCATCCATCCCCTCCTACTGAGAGACAAGCTGACCGAGATGAGGGTGGACTCGCACCTGGTGAGGTGGATCACGGACTACCTCACAGAGAGACCACAGTACGTCAGACTGAAGGACTGCACATCTGACACTGTGGTCAGCAGCACTGGAGCACCACAGGGGACCGTGCTCTCCCCCGTCCTGTTCACCCTGTACACCTCTGACTTCCAGTATAACTCTGAGCTCTGCCACATGCAGAAATACTTGGACGACACTGCGATAGTTGGTTGTGTCAGGGATGGACAGGAGGAGGAGTACAGGAGCCTGATCGAGGACTTTATGACGTGGTGCAGTGCCAACCATCTGCAGCTAAACACCTCCAAGACCAAGGAGATGGTGGTGGACTTCCGAAGGAACAAACCACATCTAGAACCTGTTTCCATCGGGGGGGTCTACGTGGAGGTGGTCAGGACCTACGGGTACCTGGGGCTGCAACTGGATGACAAGCTGGACTGGTCGCCTAACATGGACAGTACCTGCAGGAAGGGACAGAGTCGTCTGTACTTCCTGAGAAGGCTGGGGTCCTTCAACATCTGCAAAAAGCTGCTGCAGATGTTCTACCAGTCTGTGGTGTCCAGCGTCCTCTTCTACGCAGTGGTGTGCTGGGGAGGAAGCTGCAAGAAGAGGGACGCAGCACGCCTGGACAGACTGGTGAGGAGGGCCGGCTCTGTGGTGGGTACAGAGCTGGACTCACTGGTGACAGTGGTAGAGAGGAGGTCTCTGGACAAACTACTCTCCATCATGGACAACACACACCACCCTCTGCACAGCACCTTCACCGGGCAGAGGAGCATGTTCAGTGACAGACTGCTGTCACAGTCGTGCTCCACGGACAGGCTCAAGAACTCTTTTGTCCCCCTGGTCATAAGACTGTACAACACTTCACTGTCACGGTGATCCCTGGACTCATTTTTCACTTTTTTTCTCACTCCTCATCTGCACTGCTGAGCTCAGAGTCAGCCTCCAGCTGGACACTTTTATTGCATATTGATAGTCACCTTACTGAGCACTGGTCACTTTCACGAAATAATCACTAATCATGTCTGGTTTCATCCTACTGTTGTGTTATGCTACATCTGTAATGGTTGACATGTTCACTCTAACTAGGTCAAGTTTCACTCTATTGTCTTTGACACTTAATGCTAATCTGCTCCTCAATAGTTGGGTACTTTAATGATAATCACCCTAACCACTCCTGGTTTCACCTTATTGTTTTGGACACTTAATGCTAATCACTGCTCCTTTATGTTGCTGAGCACATTAATGGCCCATTCTGCATCGCTGCATTGACTGTTTAATGACTGTACTCACACCTCTGGCACTACCTCAAACACCTCTGTACATGCACATGTAACTAGTTTCTAGAAGGTCAGCACTTTGTTTCTAAGGCTCTTTAACTGTTTACAGGTCTCTTTTAATCAGCACATGTTTTTCTCTCCTTCACAGGTTATGTACATTATGCTATATAAGTTTTAAGTCTAATGCTAATGCTAATTGCACAGGTTTAACCTGTAATTATATTTACTCATAGTCACATAGGGGCTGCTACATCTTGTTTGGGGATTATTGTATACAGAGGGGAGGGGGGACAGTGGGTGTGTATTGTAACTAATGTCTTGTGTCCTGCTTGTCTGTATACTGCTACTGGATGCCTTGAATTTCCCACTGGATCAATAAAGTATCTATCTATCTGTCTGTCTGTCTGTCTGTCTGTCTGTCTGTCTGTCTGTCTGTCTGTCTGTCTGTCTGTCTGTCTGTCTGTCTGTCTGTCTGTCTGTCTGTCTGTCTATGTATGTATGTTCTTGGTTTTAGTGTCAGTTTGACAGATTCGCGAAGCTAACCGCTAGCATTCCTATTCAAATTCTCATAGACGTTAACATCAAGCTAGCGGACTTTTAGGTTGTTCAGCATATTATGAGATGAATAACTTGTGTTTTGATGTCTGTTTAGTTTTACAGCTTCTTTTATTAAAGACTGGACAAAGAAACTTCAGCTTCTTTATTGGAGGAAAACTGTTAGCTATCTGTTGAGCTGTGTATCAGGCTAAAGAAGTCACGCACACGCAGGGGCAGAATAGACGGCGTGTTATGTGTAAAGTGACACAACAGCTCCTGGGTCAGTCAGAAGAAGCACTGCCAAAAACCCTTTGGTGATCACGTTTTCTGAAATCATAAAATCATAAAAATTCGATCATAAAACGATAAATCGTTCAGCCTGCATTCATTCTTCTGGTCACACTGAAGGTTACATCCAAGACGCTAACAGTCCATGAAGGTTACCCTCTGACAGACGATGGCCACTCTGAGGTTGGTCCCTCCCAGGTCGACAGCCAGAGCCGTCTGCGTCTCCAGGATGTGGTCGATGTCCTGGGAGATGGAGTCTTTGACTGGGGGGAAACAGAACGTCTTCTGGAGGGGCTCGTCCAGGTCGATGGTTCGCAAAAACTTCAGAATCCGAAGCACCGAGTTGCCATCGCCATAAACGTTAGAGCTGATTGGAAAACACAAACACACTGTCATTTGTTTTTATTTTCAAAGATAGAAAATCATGCCAAAAAATTGTGAACAGTCGATTCCACTGTCAATGGTAGCCTATGATGAATTTGACAATTATCAGTGAAGTGTGTAAAGTGTTGGTAACTGCAGCTCAAAGTATTGACTCACTGATAATCTTTAACTCTAATTGGTAATAAATTGAAACAGGGCCAGGACAAAAAAAAAAAGATGTTATCGGACACACACACTTGAAGATCCCGTCAGTAAAAACACGTATTTCAGCCTCTGCTTGAGATGGTTCATTTCAGCTGCTGTCTCTTTAAGGCCCTCCCACATGTCCCCTCCTTAGTCTGATTGGCCAGTTTCTGGGGGGCGGGCCTGCCAGGGGGTGGGGCTGCTCTCCAGTGCAGGGAGAAGCGAGTCTATGTAAGAAGTTGTCAGCAGCTTACAGACAGGCTTGAGTCCGTCTGATGAAGTTCTTGGTTTTCAAGGGAACTGTCACGCGATTTGAAGAACGTGCCACCAAGCGCCCTCTTCAGACTTATCCTGGTATTACTTCAACATACGTTTACCTCATGAGCTGAGACATTCGCCCATGTAGGAACGGTCCAGAGTGGAAACAGTGGAGGAGAGAGACTCAGAGACAGACACAGGTCTTACCAGGGGTATCTCTTCCCAAACTGCAGCTCCAGAGCGTGGTAGATCTTACTGTGAGAGTCGGCGTCTCTCACATGGAGAACGTTTTCACCTGGCACAGAGGGAAACGTCTTGAACGTCAAAAACACAGGAATAGTGCATGCTTGATAATAAACATGAATAAAAAATAATGTTCATCACAAGGAAGTGGAATTTAGGACATTCATAGCATTCTGAGAATTTCTCATTTAACCAGGAAATCTGGATCTGTTTGGTATTTTCACCATTTACTCACTTTGTATTTATCTCACATTATTTCTGGCTAACACTTGTGTGGTGGAAGGGGCCCGTGGTGTTATGGGTTACATGCTAGGTCTGATGTCTGATACGACGTCAGCCTCAGCCTTTTAATGACTCAGTAAAGATGTTAGATTTATGGATTTCATTTACACTCTAAGACTGATGGTGTTTGTCCTATCGTGCACTCTCATCACCTGCCAAACTAAAGAGAACACTTGAAATGACCCCTCAGAGCCAGTTAATCACAGTAGGGACAAGTCAAGTTTGTGAGTCTTGAAGAGCATTGACTTGAAAGGAAACAGCTTCATAAATACTCTTTTTTTAAAAACATTTGTTTTGGCCTTTTGTGCCTTTATAGGAAAGGGATGAAGAGCAGACAGAGATGGAGATCAGGGAGACAAGGTGGGGATCGACGTGGGAGGGAGTGGTGAGTACTGTGGCACCATTCATGCTAACCACTGCGCCACCAGCGCCTAAATGATTCAAGTCCGGTCGCCACTCAGGGTGCTTTTAAAAACATGAAAGTCCTTAATTCATAGAGCAAGAAACACGTTTAACATACACCAACTCTGGTGACGCCTGTGGTGACTGCAGAGAGTTTCACCTGGAAATCAGGAGTTGCAGAATTTTCCTGATCGCTTCCAGGTGTGTTTCAGGATGTCAGTGGTCCAGTTTGATTCACTGCGCTTTACTGGAACCACAAATTAAAAAAAAAAAAAAAACAATTTCTGCAAAGCAATTGATCCTGAACAGCAGCTGGCAGCAAATTGGAGGAAGGGACACTGAGGAAACACACACACACACACACACACACACACCGGTATGGATGAAACAATGATAATCTACCTAAGGCTCAGTTTGCCCGTCACAATCACGTTCTTATTGTTATTTCTCTTATTATTTTTCTATTTTATTGTTGGCATTCATTGTGCATGACAGAGTAAGATTTTCATAGCACAGGGAAACATATTTCCTACTGTGCACAGTCACATGACACTGAACCATCTTGGCTGCTCTGCATTGTGAATCTTCAAATCTTCATGAATCATTTTGAGGAAGAATTTTCATCTGACGTTGCTAATTTCCACCCAAGCAGCACGTTTCCCCGTTTGCACCCTGCTCACCATGATTCAAACACGTCTCTCTCCCTTCACGATGCTTGGTGTATTATCTGAACTCATTCCACCTTAACGTCCTCTCTTGGAAACAATCATTGTACACCAAATGCACTCAAATATGTACGACTCAATCATCCCATCTGCACTTTAGAAAAGATTTGGCACCGTTCAACAAGCATGAAGAGGTTGGACAAGCCCTAAAGAAGCAGAGCTGCACCTACCATAAACACATGTTCAATCTTTGGTTTCTCTTTGTCAGTGAGATAATCAGGAGTACGACTATGGCATTGGCAGTAACTACAGATGTGGTGTCTGTCCCACCTACCCGTCTCTCTGCCAGTCTGGCGTGATCCCAGGTTGATGACAGGTGTGCCAAAGGCTCCGGCCTCTCGAACCCCACCGCTGCTGTTTCCGATCATGCAGCCGGCGTGGCACACCAGCTGGATGAACTGCTCAAAGGGAATGTGCTTCACTGCCCGAAAGTTCGGGTGCTGCTCGATGCCTTTCTTCCGCATCACTCGCACCATCCCCTTACTTCCTGTTTTCATAAAAACCATCACAAAGCTTCAAGTAAACAAAATGTCTTCATGATTCTAAACACACAGAAAGACAGTGTTCAAACCTGCGTCAATGTTGGGGAAGAGGATGAGGGTCTTCTTGTTGAAGGAGATCAGAGCGTCCAGCATCAGACCGTAGATCTTGATGGAGTGCTGGATGTCAGTGGTGACAGGATGCTGTAAAGCCACGATGTAGTCGTGATCCCGCACGTTGTCCCCTGCAGCGTGGAAGAAGACAGTTTAACACCAGGAGAAGTGGGACGTGTCAGGTGATGTCTCGGGGTGTCTCCACGCACCCAGCCAGCTCTTGATCACATCCATGTAGTCCTCTCGACGACTAGTGGACAGCAGCTTGTCGTATGAAGGGCAGCCGGCCAGCAGGATGTGAGAATGGTCCTCACACATGGCGATGAGGTGCTGCTCCGCTGTGCGTGTGCAGCAGGCGTGGTAATGGGCCAGTTTACTGATGGCATGGCGGATGGAGTCGTCTATCGTACCACTCACCTGGAAGAAAGAGGCACAGAGGAACATCCACATTGTGGATGTTTTAGAGGAATAAAAGATGTGTGATGCAGCGTGTGCGGAGACATCCCCTTGTTCACCGTCACACTACAGTTCAGACATGTGACCAAGTCAAGCAGCTCGTGTTTGAGCGCTGCCTCCTCACCTCTCCTCCCTCCAGGTGAAGGATTCGAATGTTCATCAGCGCCGCAGCCGTGGCCAGAGCCAGCGCGTCGAAGCGGTCGCCGTGGACGACCAGGATGTCAGGACGCAGCCTCTGCAGGACATCAGGGAGTTTGACAAGTGCCAGACCAACGCTCTCCACCATGGCCGCCTCGTCCTCTCCTCTCACAATGGTGTGAAGCTTGGAGCTGATGTCAAAGTCATCCTGCTCGATCATATGAATCGTGCTCCTGCAGATGTTGAATGAATGATAGTTGCGCTGTAAATGCTGCACATGTAAATACGGTGCTTCACTGTTCTGCAACAAAGCGCTGTGAGTGACGGCTGCCTCTCCAGCAGCTCTCTCTCTTTAGCCCTAACTTTAGCCTTTTCTTAACCTTTTTAAACTGTTTAGCTCTTTTTGTTTACTCTTCCCTGCGAAGAGATCGTGTGCTTTATATATCCAATGGATACACTTAAGTTTAATACTCAACCAGGAGCCAGTTTTCTCACATATTCTCGGGAGAAACTGCTGGCTCCAAGAACAATGGGACACGCTGGGATACGACACCCCATCCCGGAGGAGTTGAGGAGGAGACCCAGGGGCTGCAAGGCCGGAGCTAAGCTAAAAGCTGTGAAAGCGGAGAAACGGAGGCGCTACAAGCTATCAATTCCCTCCGTCATCATGGGGACGAGCTGTCCGCACTGAACAACCAGCGGATCAACCGTGAGAGCAGCTTGTTCATCTTCACGGAGACATGGCTAAACCACCTAGTACCGGATGCTAACATGAACATGTTGGGATTCACTGCCGTGAGAGCCGACAGAGATGCGAAAGCGAGTGGGAAAAGTAAAGGTGGGGGACTCATCATGTATGTTAACAACCGCGGGTGTAACCCAGGACATATCTCCGTAAAGACAGTCTTATGTTGCCGGGACCTCAAGCTGCTAGCAGTTAGCCTGCGGCCTCACTATCTACCGAGGGAGTTCAGTCAGGTGATCGCCATCTGTGTGTACATCCCTCCGAGTGCGGAAACCACAACACCCCCCTCCTCAACACAATCTCCGCCCCATCTTACCACAGACCAGGTCAAAGGACAGCTGAGGAAGCTCCAACCCAGGAAAGCGGCAGGCCCGGACAAAGTGTGTCCAAGGCTATTGAAGACCTGTGCTGCTGAACTGGGGGAACCACTACAACGGCTCTTCAACCTTAGCCTGCAGCTAGGGAGAGTGCCCACCCTATGGAAGACATCATGCATTGTTCCGGTTCCAAAGAAGAACCGGCCCAGCGAGCTGAATGACTTCCGACTGGTGGCACTTACTTCACACCTAATGAAGACGCTGGAGCGACTCTTCCTCAGCCTACTCAGACCCCAGGTACAACACGCCCAGGACTGCCTGCAGTTCGCGTACCAGCCAGGTGTTGGTGTGGAGGATGCCATCCTGTACCTGCTACATCGAGCTCATTCCCATCTGGATAAGGGAAGCGGCACTGTGAGGATCCTCTTCTTGGACTTCTCCAGTGCTTTCAATACTATCCAGCCCCCCCTGCTCCGGGATGGGAGTGGACCCCCACCTAGTGAACTGGATCTCAGACTACCTCACGTGCAGGCCTCAATATGTCAGGCTGATGGACATCACGTCTGACACTGTGGTCAGCAGCACTGGAGCCCCCCAGGGCACAGTGCTGGCCCCTGTTCTCTTCACCCTGTACACCTCAGACTTCTGCTACAACTCTGAGCTGTGTCACATACAGAAGTACGCTGACGACACAGCCATTGTCGGGTGTATCAGGGATGGCAGGGAGGAGGAGTACCGGACACTGGTGGGGGACTTTGCTGCATGGTGCCACACGAACCAGCTACAGCTCAACACCTCTAAGACCAAGGAGCTGGTCATTGACTTTGGGAGGTCCAGACGGAGGATGCAACCTCTTCTGTTAGAGGGAGCTGAAGTGGAGGCTGTGGACTCCTACAAATACCTCGGGCTGTGTCTAGACAATAAACTGGACTGGACAACACACACCAACCACCTGTACGGAAAGACACAAAGCAGGATGTACTTCCTAAGGAGACTGCGGTCCTTTAACATCTGCAGCAAGCTGCTGGGGATGTTTTACCAGTCCATGGTTTCCAGCGTGCTTTTTTACACCGTGGTATGCTGGGGGGGCAGCATATCCAAACAGCACACATCCAGACTGGACAAACTGATCAGGCGGGCCGGCTCTGTGGTCGGCATGAAGCTGGACTCTCTGGTGACGGTGGCAGAGAAGAGGACACTGGACAAACTGCTGGATATTATGGACAATGCCAGCCACCCTCTGCACACCGTCATCAGTAACCAGAGGAGCCGGTTCAGTGAGAGACTGCTCCTTCCCAAGTGCAGAACCAACAGACTCAAAAACTCCTTTGTCCATCATGCCATCACGCTCTACAACTCCTCACTTGGGGGGACGAGGACTAGAGCACATGGGACAGAGGGCCAGGAGTTGGAGCGTCTCTCCTTCTACCCTCATTGTGCAATAACACATGGACACTTTCACTTGTATGTGCAATAATAATCTCAACCAAGTGCAATAATCGCAATAATAATCATTGCCTTTTTTTTGTTTGTTTTTTTCTGCTTCTTCCATGCATACTTTTTGTATATTTTTTCCAACGGAAGAGTGTTCTATTATTTATGCTATATTATTCTTTATTTTTATTTTTATTGTATATGCTGTTGGAACCTACATTTCCTTGAGGGAGTCATCCCAAAAGGATCAATAAAGTTCAGTCTAAGTCTAAGCTTTAAGGAGGATGCTGCTGTGTCAGCTGGTCTCACCCGTAGTCATCGATGAGATGAGAGCCCAGCACCACCACTTCCAGCTCAAACTCGTCAGGGTGGGACTTGATCCCAACCATGATGGGCGCCAGCTTGGAGTAGTCTGCTCTGTTGCATGTGGCCACACACACCCTCAACTTCCTCTGACACTTCATCAAACACACACACACAGACACACACAGATTATCAGTGGACTTGAATTATTGAGCTGCACACACTCCTCTTTCCTCTGAAGGAATAGCAACGTCTCCACACGACTTTCAGGGTTTCTCCTGTTCACTCAGTCCTACCTGATTCTGCTCATCCATGTTCTTCCTCTCCATCCTCTCTGCTTCTCTGCTCCTTTGCATTCTCAGATAGTAGAGCTCCTGCAGAACAAGGAAGGAAAACCACAAGAGTGAGATGCAGAAGTGTTTTTGAAAAGCTTTTTTATGATCCTTTAATTTGAGTAGAAACCCGCTCACAGGTCATACTCACTTGGGCCTTCCAAACATTCAGACGCTGTAGCGTGAAAACACAACAAAGCTACACTCAACTTTAATTGCGGAAATGTGATTTCTCCAGTTAGGGGAGCACTAATGGTCAAATACCAGCAATGGAACTTAATGTTATGTGCTTTGTTTCATGCTAAATAAGTAGTTGTGTTCTGCAGAGCATAGATAAATCTTAATCCATCACAAAGTTTCAGCAAACGGACCAGGAAAAGTCTTGGAAGCCCATCTGATCATCAGAAACCCCTCTATGTCAGCCCTGCTCCGAACAGGCTGTTTCTGTGTCTGTAGCTTTAAATATGTAAATGAGCTGTGTCTGACCACGCCCCCTCTCTGGAAGGACTCGGGTGTACTTGCTGCTTTCTGGCTCCATGTCCTATTGTTTACGGTGAGAAGGCAGACTCAGAGGGCAGAACAAACACCTAGCTGTGGGAGTGTCACCCACCTGGGGGAGGGGCTACTGCCCTTTGTGATGTCATAAAGGGAAAAATCTCCAAACGGCCTGTTTGAGCACACATTTTCTGCAAAGTGGAGCAGGCAGAAGACGGAGAGGATGGACTTTTGACATGTTCGAGTTAGAGGAACATGGT
Source organism: Symphodus melops (assembly GCF_947650265.1). Taxonomy (NCBI): domain Eukaryota; kingdom Metazoa; phylum Chordata; class Actinopteri; order Labriformes; family Labridae; genus Symphodus; species Symphodus melops. The sequence continues at coordinate 30,395,797 of NC_136692.1, read as the reverse complement.
GAAGAGGATTTATCCAGATATGTGACCTTTAAAGAACAAATGAATATCAGCAGCCTACATATAAAATATAACATCGTCTGCATATAAAGATTTTAAATGGAATTATACCAAAAGATAAACAAGTCTTTTTTTAAAGGGAAGTTTTTGGGTAATATAACAATAAGTAAAGTCTTTTACCTGCTTTTTGTACAATGTCTGAGATAACACCTGTTATGAATTCATGCTATACAAATAAAGATTGATTGATTGATTGATTGATTGATTGATTGATTTATTGATTGATTGATTGTTCGGTCCCTTACAGGAAATTTAAGCAGGTACATCGCTCAACAGCAACGAGCCCATTAAAAAAAGAGTCTGAGCAGTTTTAAATTCAAAACTCCACCCTACTGTAACTTTACCATGTGACTGTTGAACAGACGATGGCACCTTCAGGCAGCTGAACATACAATCCATGCTGTCATTCATATGAGAACAGCAAACAGATTTGGGTTCCTTCATGACATGAGTCAACAATCTGACCCAAAAATAAACTCTAAAACAACTAACCAGCAAGACTCAAGTCTTCATTTGAACTTCTTGTCTGGGACACATGAAAACCTTTTGTCATCAACAGGTTGAACTGGATTCCCAAAGCACACCGAACCAGCCGAACGGTATGAGATCTGTGAAGATTGAACATAAAGATGAAAGACACGATGTCAAACCCCTGCATGATTAAAAGCCTAACGTTTGACTGTGCAGGGTGTGCCGGAGCAAATATCATGAAAGACTTTCAGGACAGGACTTTTCAGGTTTGTGTTGTTTGTTCAGCTGCCAACATCTACTACTCAAACTTTGTTGACATAATTCAAGTGTGTGTGAGCCTCCTTCTCAAAACTCAAGTGGGGAGGAGTCACATCAACGTAGCTAAAGAAACCTAGCAGGCTCACCTGGAAAAGTCCGACTGAAATTAACACCATCTTCTAATTAAGCCTCAAGTCGTTCCATGAACTCAATCCGGCCTTAATTAGTCAGAGCTGACTCAAAACAGGCGTTCATAGTCTGGCTTTGTGCACGCACCCGAGGTTTACAAGAAGCCCAATCGAATCGATGAATGGAAGGAAGGACGATCAAAAGAGTCACGCAGAGGGGAGAGTTAGAGTGTTGGACCAGGTCATCTCACACCTCTGTGTCTGTTGAGAATACAATAAAGCTTTTAAACCCTTTGTGGACAACGAGTCAATGTGAAAAGTCTTCAGCTCTTTGGTGGCCACTTGGGGCGCTGTTTTCCACGAGGCTCAAAGCCTCGAAGCCGATCGATGAGCTCACTGACACCTGTGGTGGTGTGTTGATAAAAGGAGCCCCGTCCTGCTGTGAGCATTCATTAAACATGTATTAGCTGTATGGAAGTGAATGTAAGTCCTTCAACTTTAGACAAGCTGGTTACCTGAGGCTTCACTCTCATTGGTTATTGTCAAGTTTCACCTTCTGTCATGTTCTGAACTGCTCACAGGCGCCGTCTGCGAGCTCGTTCAGACTGTCAAATCAAATCTGCACTGTTTCACACTCATCACTGACCTGACATCACCTCGCCAGTCCTCACCTGTCCTCCTGCGCTGTCATCGTCAGCTCTGACATTAAGCAATGTGTGCTGTGCATATTTGTCGAGCAACAGTTAAGGTCATCTCTTTACAGCGAACACCTGTCACTGCTCATAAAACATCATGTAACATAACAGTCATAATCAGCTTCTTAGTTTTATGTTTAAGCTTGAATGACGGCTGTCAGCAGCAACTACCTTCAGTCTCTCTGTAGATACTGGTCCTCAGTGTCTGATAGGACACAATTTCAAAATAAAAGCATGGCTGAATTCAAACAGCAGCTTAAGTACTCTTACTTTAAAACAGAATAACATTTCAAAATAAAAGCATGGTTGAATGGAAACAGCAAGTACAGTTCTCTCACAAAAAGACAAAGCAATGTTTTTAAAATAAGACCACGGTTGAATTCAAACAGTAAGAAAAGTACCCCGAACGACAGTAAAGAATTTCAACATAAAATCCTAAAACTGGAATTTCAAACATGCAATTATTCACGATTAACTACCAAAATTAAGCAATTCATCACAGTTACAATTTTAATCTCTTTTTGTACATGTCTTTAGATATTCTGAACTTAGTAATGATCACATTTCACAGAAAAGTCATGACAGTGAGGCTGCCTTAGTTCTGTCTGATTTTTAAAAAAATAAAATAAGTCAGGTGTTGTAGATGAAAACCTGCGACTTCACCTGAATCTCGTGAAGCACCCTGGGACTTCAACTCAAGCATCCCCACACAACACCAGCAGACAGAGGCAGTGAACAGAGACAGAGAGACAGATAGGAAGGAAGGTGAGTGCAGGATAAAGAGAATAATATGACTCACTTCAGCGTTTCGCAGGTTCTCGTCAGCTGGGCAGAGTAGAGGAGAAAAAGGAAGAGATGAGGTAGAGGAGGAATACATATAAAACCAACACCCTCCCTCTCTGTGACGGAGTGCATTTCCTGAGGAGTCACACTCAGCTGAATGAAGTCTCCTTCATCCAGGTGTAGAAACACAGCGGCAGGCTTTGGGACAAAACTTCACTCTCTCAGGCGCAGACAGGAACGCTGCGTTACCATGGTAACACACTCAGCGGCATCTGGGGGGGGAAACAGCATGCTGCAGAAATCATTCCCATCTCAATCTGAACTCTTGACTGATTTTCCTGCAGTGTTTTTATATTTTGTTGTTTGATTGTTTAATGTTGTTCTAATTCAGCTTTTACGCTGATGTCGTCCTTTGGATTCTTGAGACTGTAAAGAGAATCTGAATTGAATGACTTCTTGTTGTATTAGTATTTTCAGAAATATTGTTTATTTGGGATTCTTTTTTTAGGGGGCGGGGCTAATCAGTCAGTTCTTTGACTTAGTCGAATGCCAAACAGAGCAGCACGAAATTCAGCCAGTCTCACAGATGACTGGAGTAGATCCTGAAGTTTGTACTAATTCAAAAATAATCCAGAGTCATGGTACATGGTACAAGGTACAACACACATTCGATACCAACAGAAAAGTGACACTTCACAACTTCACACACGGTGGGAACACGGCCGCCTGTAACTCAACACGCCGCATGTTGTTGCACAAACAAGGAAATAAAACAGACGGAGCTCTTAGTCTCATCTTTCACATTCAATAGATTCCTTTCATGAATAACCACATCCTGAAGCAAAGTTTAATCATTCAACTGGAAATGCAGGTTGGGTGTGACTGTGAACTTCTGTTACACTTGTTCCCAACATGAGCGTCTGCAGTTGTCTGAGCTGAACTGCTGTCAGGCTGCACCCCGTAAACCCGACCTGCTTCACTGTCATTTAAAGAGGGGGGGTGCCTTTTCTGAAAAACAATTATGATCCAATCTTTTTATTTTTTTCTGGAAAAAAAGTTCCACAATACAAGAAAGCGTTCATTGAAATACTTGAACAATAAATACGGGCTTGGCTTTTTGGAGTGATATGCGACCGTGTTGTCGCTGTTTGCCTGGAAGCTAAAGTCCCGCCTCTCATTCACCTATTTTTCTGTCGACCAAAAGTTTGCTTAAGGCCACTTAATTCAATTAATTGCAACCATTAGCCTTTTTCACCACACCTAGGACACCAGTGCGTGCGATCACTGAGACTACGTGGCGTCTACTTTTACAGGTATCCTATGTTTGCAGAGAAGGCGCTGACTGCACCTCATCAGCTGAACATTTGGATCCAGATTCAGGTCTAACTGGTTCTGAAAACACATCAAGACTTATGCAAATCTCATTGGGCCTCAGCTGTTATTTTCCACCTGTTTGTTGTTCCCTTCACAACAGCACCTTTATGTTGTATTCCATGTCTGCAGATCACACTGATAATCTGCTATAAGCATGTTATAGTCTCAGGATATAACGTCACCACCCCGAGCTTGCACACAATCATGGTGACGTGGAATCACGTGGAAAATAATAAACTTCTGGACTTGCAGGAAAAATTCAGAGTGAAAAATATGTGTGTTTACGTTCACGCAGACAGCTCAACGTGAAAAAACATTCAGGATGTTTTCAGGAGTTTTGTGTAAGTGTGAAAGCTCCAATCACGTCACGTCTGCACAGTGACAGCCGTGCAGCATATCATAAAAACTCGCCATAGCTCGACCGTGCTGTTTGCACGCCCGGTCCAAACGCAGACCAGTCAGGAGTTTAGTTGACCGGACTGTTTGTTGGTTAAATATCCTGCAGCAGTACACCCTTGACTTTTCCTCCTCAGATTATTAAAGTTCTCCTCATGCAGAAGTCTCTCAGGAACCATCAGGTCAAGGCCGAGGCATCAGCAAAGCCTCTGGTGGTCACATGACCCACACATAAGATGTGTTTGTAAGAAACACATGTTGGCAACATCAATCTTCTCAGCTTGGTACTTTAGGGACTCAAGAAAAGATCAGTTTAAAGTTCTGAGAAGATTACATGCAAACACTGGAAAGCTGTCGAACTTGCAAAAACACTATAAAAACATCTCAAGTTATAAAGTGTGCAGAAGTTTTTCCTTGGAAAGATTATTTAACCACAACTGACAATACAACAATTAGCCTTTTGAAAACAGCCAGAATAATTGATTTGTACTTAAGTCCCGCCTCTGATTAGCCAAATAGACAATCATAGATTTGGTCGGGACCTTGGATGGCCGACCAGATTGGGGGGCACATTCCACCCCCGTTTTCAAAGCTGCCTCCATCAATCGTCCAGAATGTAAAGATTTACCTATTGATTCTGTGTTTTATGATCACGGCCGCCTGTAGCTGAACACACCGCGTGTTGTTGCACAAAGAAGGAAACACACGAAGAAAGAGGAGCAACATTTTATTTAGACGTTTCATCTTCTCACACTTTATTAAATTCCTGTTATAATTAACAAATGTAATCACGTGTCCTAACCAGGTCAAACTATCACCTTGTGAGAGAACACAGGGTTTAACAAAGAGCCGGTGAGTCAAAGAGTCCATTAAGTTAAATGAAGGCAACTTTAGGAACATTTTTAATTCTTTGGCAAAGGAGAACGTGGGGGGAAATCTCAAAGACAAAGATGTGATTAATATCCTCTTAAATGAATAAAGTCTGGGCCTTCGTCAGCACTAGGCCTTCTGAACATATTTATCAACGATGTCTGGTGTGACGCTCTGGTCCTCCTCCACGTCCTCCGTCACCTTCTTTCCCACCAGCTCGTAGATGTCCTCGGCTCGGACGCCCATGGGCTCGGCCACCTTCACTGTCAACATGTCCAGAGTCAGCGTCGCTCCTTTGGGGATGCTGACCTTCGCCACCACTGATTTACCCAGCTGGAAGACAAGAGCCACATGTTGAAGACATGAAAATAGTGTCAAACGGGTGTTACTGTGGTTTTCTGTGGAGAGAGGACATCCTAACACAGGGGTCCTCAATGGTCGGCCTCCTGTTTGTGGCCCCCGGCCTGTTATTTCTTCACTGTGTTTTGGTTGGGTCACGTGGTCACATGTATAACAGGACTGGTCTCCATGACAACAACTATACGCACTCCAGCACTTTGGAGCAGTTGGCACGTTGACGCTTTGCCGGCTTTAAGGGCCTGATTTACTAAGGTCCCGTTTCCACCGAGCGGTCCGGCTCTGTTCGTCTCGGTACATTTTGCAGTATTTCCATAGACTAATCCCGGGAAAGATTCCCAAATAACCGATCCGTACCATCCCACTTTTTGGGACCCTTCCGTCGGGGTTCCAAGAATATCGAGCCGACCTGAGAAGATGGAGCTAAACACTGCAGTCCGCTGATTGGTTGAAAGAATCGTCACTTCCCGTGTGACGTCGGCAAACAAAACTCTGCCGTGTTTAAAGCATTGACTGTAACACACAGCTGATTGTTTCCGTGTGTATTTGTCCTCGCCGCTCACAGCCTTCTCTGAAACACAGCTGGATTGAGTTCTTGTAATAAAGAGTCACATGACAGTGACAGAGGAGATGAACTGCTGGATGTCTTTCATTGTTGGTTTCGTTTGTGTAGCGTTTTTCTCCTTTGTTGAATTTATTAGTTAGCGGTTAGCTGTTAGCGGATAGCGGTTAGCTGTTAGCTGCTATCATGTGATGCTATTTACGTAGCGGCTATCGTCATCCGGCTTACACGCCGCCTACCAAATAGGGCACGAGTGGCTGTGGAAACACAAACGGGATCGGGCTTAATCGAAGCAAACTGTACTGATCCGTACCGGACTGCTGTGTGGAAACGCGGCTTTTGATCCCAATTAACGAGCAGCCTTCTAAATCGGTCTTCACTCCAAAAGATTGCACGTTTGGTTGGTGCGCATTTCAGAGGTGACCTACAAAGAACTGAATAGGAAGTGTTAGAACAAAATGTATATAAGTTATCATGAAGTGTCATTGTGCAAGGCCGTTGTAATCATCAACGGTGGCGCCTGCTTCTGATACCAGAAGAATGCTGAAGATGCCCAAGGACACGGCAGCAGCTTATTCTCATATATGTTCTTATAACAAACATCGTGTGCAGACATGAGTGATCGCGCCTGCTTTTCCCCCTCCCTTGTTGCTCACTCTTATCTTATGTAAATTAGGGCGTTTTTCTTTAATAAAAAGAAAGGACGAACGGCAGAACAGCAGAGTAGTTTGGAGATTGTAAACTCTGCCGTCTCTAGCTGCTCTCCTTGCAAGTATCTAATAACCTAACTCTGGTGTCTGTCTGTTTGTTCTCAGAATCTATTTTACAGATGCAGCATAACCTAGACTAATGTAAGACAAAGCTGTGGAGTGTCAGTTTTGGACCTGACAGAAGACATGAATGTTAAATTCTTGAGACCTTCAGAGGCTGCAAATGTTCAGTATAGTTTAATCCTGGAGTTTCTCTTTGTCAACTATGAATGAATAGAAATTAAAAACTCTGTCACGATCACTGCAGTTTTTGTCAGGCTTGGTAAATCACAATGTGTGTACGAACTTAACTTCTTTACATTTTCTCCTCCCAGTCTTTCACCCACAGGCGCAGAGACAAAAATGGACATTACATTTTATTTTAGTGGTTTTGTCGTTGTTTTGACTTTTTGTTTTGAATATTACAGTATTACTGCATGTGGCCGGACCGACCCCAATAAATGGCCCTGTGAGTCATTCAAAAAAATGTTTGTGACCATTTAAGATTTGTATTTAAGAACCCCTGTCCTAACCTTATCATGGCACGGCTTCTCGCACGCTAACATCTGCTTGACGCCGCTGCCCATCGCCCTCTCCACCAGCCGGACGCTGTCAACGAGCTCCTTCAGCTCAGCAGGTATCAGAGAAGCTTCGTGGTCGCTTCCCTTCCACGTCTTGTCCAAAGTCACGTGGCGTTCGATGACCTTCGCCCCCAGAGTTACAGCCGCGATTGATATAGCTATACCAGACTCGTGGCCGGAATATCCAATGGGAATGTCTGGAAATTCCTTCTGGTATTCCTGCAAGAGAAAAGTGTCCAGGATTAGTTTTTACTGTCCTCTAAATGATCTGACACTCTGCGTGATTTACTGATTTTGTGTCTTGAAGAGTTCAGACATGAAGATTTATGGGATTGTTGCACCTATTGGTTTAACTTCCAGCCAGCTCTGAGTTAGCTTAGCTTAGCATCAGAGACTGAAAACGTACAGACAGAGCAACCTCTATTTTTTGTCAAACCATTATTTAAGGTATAAAGCCAGAAGATAAAAGTATTTAATGATATACTGTCGTAACTATTGCAAAGCAGTCAGTTAGCTTAGCTTAGCATCAGAGACTGAAAACATGCAGACAGAGCAACCTCTATTTTTTGTCAAACCCTTATTTAAGGCATAAAGAAGATAAACTGCTATGACCATAACTGGACACAGCTTGAATATTAATGATAGACTCTCATAGCTATTGCAAAGCAGTCAGTTAGCTTAGCTTAGCATCAGAGACTGGTCTTTGCTGCCCACGTTCACTAGTTCCCCTCCTTGGGCCACATGTGATGGGTACAGTACGGACCACTGCAGACTGGGAACAGCCCAAAGAGCAGCAGAGTTAGGAGGCTCTCATCCAGTCGTCTAACCTTCACAGTGAAAGTCGCTCACTTATTTACCCCAGCCCTTTTTTCCTGCTTCCAGTCGAACAAGGTCCTCTCACCTTTATCACTCGGAGGTTGACGTCTTCAGCTGCCAGAGGGTAGGCGCTGGTGCACTGCAGGATGGCAAAGTTCTGGTTGTGTTTCTTTACTGTTTTGTAGACCTGACGCATCGTCTCCATGGACTGCATCCCGCTGGAAACCACCATGGGCCGTCCTGAAACGTCATATCCCACAGGGCTGTGACAGTCCACACTTACAACAACAACATCAGACCTAAAGCTGTCTGGTTGCACTTCCTCACGTTGTCTCCTCCTCTCTAAGTCCTCGCTTGTGTTCTTCTTACTCTCTAAAGTTTGGATAAAAGCGTCTGATAAATGACTTGTAGAATAGTAAAGTGAAGGTCCTCACCTTTCTGGGCTGTTTTCTCCAGATACGGGAAGTTGTTGGTGTCTCCAGAGCCCACTTTGAAGAAAGGCACGTTGATTTCATGCAGGAACTCCACGGCCATCTAAAGACGGAATAATCCCAGGTGAAATTAACTCCTTTAGTAAACATGTCAGGAAATATTCACATGGAGTCTTTGTCTTACCTCATCCATCCCTGATGCAGTGAAGAAGATCCCCACCTCCGCTGCATAGTTCTGCAGCTCCTTGTACTGCTCATGGCTGAACTCCAGGTGGCGCTTGTGTTCACCGTAAGTTTTCCCCCAGGAGTTTTTGGTTTCATACTTGCGCTGCAAGGCTTTCTTGTTGAATTTATATTCTAACTCACTTTTCTGGAACTTGGCACAATCGGCTCCACAGTCCTGAAGGTGGATATCAGTTAGGGATGAATAAACAAGACGGGCTTGGAAGAAAAATGGCTCAACTCAAGTTTTAATTCCTGATTCATAGATCAAATGTCCCAACTTTATTAGAAGATTTTTTTTTTTTAATTGAAGTAATGTAAATTCACTCTCTATCTTCAGTAACAAACAACTAATTGGTCAGTGATTTGAAACTTTTCTCTCATTAAGATCCAATTCATTAATTCACGTCATCATTATGACTCTTTGAGACAACCAGTATTAATATATTTAGTTCTTTTTTTATTACATTTCCATCATGCAATGAAGTTTATTTTTAACAGAAAGCAAACCCTGTTTCGTCGCCATGGAAACCGAACCCCATTCACAAATATGGTAATTTTACGACACTTAATTATCTTCTTTTTAAACTAAGTTTATAAAGTCTTTAGTCTATGAAATTATGACAATACTTCTAATTAAAGATTTATCATTAATAAAAACTCTTTCATTCATTGAACTGATTCAAACAGAAGTTCTCTGTCGTGTTTTCTGAGGTTAAAAAGGCCAAAAAAATCACTTCAATTCACATTTCAAATAAGCCAAAAGGTGTGCACTTTTATTACCTTTGCCATCTTGATCATTTTCTTGGCAATCTCGATGTCTCCCTGGTGGTTTTGTCCGATTTCAGCGATGATGAAGCACGGATGGTTCCCTCCGATCATCCTGCCGGGGCACAGCTCAAACTCTAGCGGCATGTTGATCACTGAACACGGACAGGTAACAAGCAGAGAAGCCGGTGATGAAGCGGAGAGGAGGACGGCTGGAGAGCGGTGAGTTGTGTTTTGGAGATCGGACCAGGGAGCAGTAAATGTAACACACACGTCTCTTCCGCCCCGTGTTCACGGATTTCCGCATTGTGCAGTTCAACGTGGTAGCCGGAAGTTGTTACAAAATAAAAGCACGCAGTCATTCAGTCTTTTTCTTTGAAATGACTTTTGAATATTTACTTGGGTAGCCTAAAAGTGTGTGCTTACACTGTGCCACAAACAGTCCGGATGAGTACACCCAGAGACATAATATAAGTATATTATGTCTATGAGTACACCGAAGCTGTGACGTCATACATCCGCTTCTGCCAGTGCCCTTTAGTGAGAGAGTTGATGAAGTAGACATTAAAAAACATCATATGTATACAGACATAATATTTACAACTTCAGAGTAACTTCACTTTCTACTTTCTGTTTTGCAAAAGGCAGAAATATATCTTTGGCTTGCATGTGCAGAAATCTGAATTAAAAAACATCTATACAGGACACATTGAAAACTAAAAATAGACATTATATTTTTACTATACACTTATGTACCAAGATGAATTCATAAAACTTAAAAAAGTCATAAAAACAAATAATATTTCATCCATTCATTTAATTTACTGCAGCAAAATAATTCATGTTTTCTCTAATTGGCAGAGTGTCGCTAACTTTGTCCAGTAGCATTAGTATATTCTAGCCTCATCTGTTCATGATCCCTTAATCTACGAGTTTAGTGGGGAATAATCCACTAACGTGCTCTAATGCACACGTGAATGGGTTTACATCAACTGATAATAATAATAACATCCAATATGACCGTCAATATGAAAAATGATAGGATACAACGCCACAAGGGTGTTGTTGTAATAAACTCTTGCAGTTCATGCAGTCAGTGAGATTATTTCCAGAGTTAAAGTTTCTTCACAGCCAGACAGAAGTGAGAGATGTGAAGAGATCAAGACAAGGTCATCGTTATCAAAGACACTTGAATGAACGTCTTTGTTTGGAGAGGAGAGGTCAGGAGGAACACGTTGATCCAGACAAGCAGCACATCTCATTCAATAAAACAGAAACACCAACAGATATTATGTCTGTATTATTCTGACTGTGTGATGTTGACTTTGGTCGCACGACGATAACACATCCAGAGTTCAGACTAAACACACCTGAGATCATAATAAAAGGCCAATGCAGTGATTTATTATCACACTGTGAAATTGGTGGACTCGCTGTTTGTAATTCGATGGTTTGGAACAAAGAAGCGGCACTTTCCGGATAAAGACGTGAAGCCATGTTGTGTTAGTTTAGGATGACAACACTGAAAAAGTATTCTTCGTCTCGGCTGCAGCTGATACACAGTTTTATAACCGTTTGAGAAACAAGTGGGCTGCTGCATATTTTAATTTCCACCAGCAAGTGACAGAAAGATCAACCATAGACTGTAAATGAAAATGGACAAAGCCTGAGTGACGTCAGGTTGAGGTTGCCGCTTGAAACATCAGCTCCCTCACACTCCCTCTTCATCCTCTAGTCCCGGGGTTCCAACACCTTTCAGCTGGTTTCCCCGTTACGACGCTGCTACACAGCAAATTCTCTTTTCTGGGAGTTGATATTTAAATCTTTTTCGGAGTTAAAGCTGAATTCCTGAGGTAGTTAAAACACTTCTCCCATTTAGAGAAATAACTCTTATCTTTAGTTAAACTTGAATTATGTCAACAAAGTGTGTGTAGTAGATGTTGGCACCTGAACAAACAACACAAACCTGAAAAGTCCTGTCCTGAAAGTCTTTCATGATATTTGCTCCGGCACACCCTGCACAGTCAAACGTTAGGCTTTTAATCATGCAGGGGTTTGACATCGTGTCTTTCATCTTTATGTTCAGTCTTCACAGATCTCAAACCGTTCGGCTGGTTCGGTGTGCTTTGGGAATCCAGTTCAACCTGTTGATGACAAAAGGTTTTCATGTGTCCCAGACAAGAAGTTCAAATGAAGACTTGAGTCTTGCTGGTTAGTTGTTTTAGAGTTTATTTTTGGGTCAGATTGTTGACTCATGTCATGAAGGAACCCAAATCTGTTTGCTGTTCTCATATGAATGACAGCATGGATCGTATGTTCAGCTGCCTGAAGGTGCCATCGTCTGTTCAACAGTCACATGGTAAAGTTACAGTAGGGTGGAGTTTTGAATTTAAGACTCTTTTTTTTATGGGCTCGTTGCTGTTGAGCGATGTACCTGCTTAACTTTCCTGTAAGGGACCGAACAATCAATCAATCAATCAATCAATCAATCTCTTTTTGTATAGCATGAATTCATAACAGGTAATCTCAAGACATTTTACAAAAAGCAGGTAAAAGATTTTACTTATTGTTATATTACCCAAAAACTTCCCTTTAAAAAAAGACGTGTTTATCTTTTGGTATAATTCCATTTAAAATCTTTATATGCAGACGATGTTATATTCTATATGTAGGCTGCTGATATTCATTTGTTCTTTAAAGGTCACATATCTGGATAAATCCTCTTCACCATGTTCCTCTAACTCGAACATGTCAAAAGTCCATCCTCTCCATCTTCTGTCTGCTCCACTTTACAGAAAATGTGTGCTCAAACAGGCTGTTTGGAGATGTTCCCTTCATGACATCACAAAGGGCAGTAGCCCCTCCCCCAGGTGGGTGACCCTCCCACAGCTAAGTGTTTGTTCTGCCCTCTGAGTCTGCCTTCTCACCGTAAACAATAGGACATGGAGCCAGAAAGCAGCGAGTACACCCGAGCCCTTCCAGAGAGGGGGCGTGGCCAGACACAGCTCATTTACATATTTAAAGCTACAGACACAGAAACAGCCTGTTCTGAGCAGGGCTGAAATAGAGGGGTTTATAGACATGATCAAATACAGGATCAGAGTGGATTTACAACAACACACTTCACACACATGATGAAGAGGAGCGAGGACACTGATTTCACCTGAAGAAGAGGAGAATTGCACACTGAAATAATTGTTTGACAACACTCATTAAAACATAAAAAGTCCATCAAGCGTCTAGGTGGAAAACAAGACGTTTTATTGATCTGGACAGAAACCAATTTAAAGAAGTCCTTTAAAATAAACAATAAGCATGTAATGTATACAACAGTGAAGTATACTACATACAAATAAAGCACATCAGTGTTTTTACAGTATTTCTAAAGAAGGCATGAAAAAACAGAAATCATAAGGTCTGTAGCAGCTCAGAACATTTCATTATTAATTTACTCTCTTTAAATTACCTATAAAGCCTTTAAGATGAAAAACAGAGACTCTGAACTCCATCTTAATTTTCTCCCCAAAACAAATAATTTAATCAATATCAAGAAACGGAAATGTAACATCGTAACGGAAACGAAAAGCTTCAGAAGAATGTTTCAGAGATATTTTGGTCACGTATGAAATGAGCTTCTTCGTGCATGACGACACAGAGTCCCCGTGTGGTCGCAGCTCGCTCAGTGCAGCTCTCAGACTTTCACTGACATCGCGGGGGGTGGAAAAAAAAAAAGAAAAAAAAAAAGAGTGATGGGATATCTGGTCCCTGCATTGGACCCACTTAACAGAAGATGTATCGCAGGCTAGATACGAACATCAGTTCGTCTCTACATTTTAAAATGTATTGAACTCGAGGCACATGATAGGTTGAACGCTTTGTCTTTGACTGAAGCCTTCAAAGAGTTTCCTTTAGACATGCTTCAGTATCTATGTGAGAACTCTTATTTTAAAGCTGTGCAGTCTCCTCGTACGTGGCTGTGTTCAGGATGTAAGGACTTTAAATCCTCAGTACTTCCTCCTGGTTGCATAGTCTAACACCATGCTGGCTGCTCCGAGCAAAGCCGGCTCCTCCAGGTGGGACACGACCACCTTGATGTTCTGGGCTGAGACGAGGGCTTTCTCTGAGATGATGTTCTGCACCGGGGCCTGGTAGTACGAGGCCAAGACCCCCGACAGGATCACCAGAGACGGGTTCATCATGTGGAGGATGTTCACCATGCCCATTCCCAAAGCTGTGGAGGCTGGAGAGAGGAAGAGACTCACTTTTAGAGCATCCGTGAAATGTTTTCACCTTGTAAAAGGAAAACCCGTTCTTTCTTCGTGCCCTCACCTTTTTTGAGTACGGCCTCAGCTCTGGAGTTCCCCAGTTTGGCTGCATTGATGAGGTGTGCAGCCGTGATTGGCTCAGCCAGCTTTAAATCCATCCCCTCCACCTTCAGCAGCTCCTCTGACGTACACACAGCATGCAAACAATAACACATACTGAAGCTGTATGTACAACCACAACAAATTCAAATCTCCCTTGTAGTAACACCCTGTGTCCATGCGCTCTTTTGCACATGTCTGTGTGCTTTAACGCTCAGCCTCCAGAAAAAAAACTGAGCTGGTTTTTGTCGCTCACAGCTCACAGCGCTCTCAGGTGAAAATAGATCAACTCCTCCCACAGCGCTGTGCTCATCGACATCACTTCCCCTCACTGACCAATCAAAATCAAGACTGGGCAGGACATCTGATGCCAGCCTTAGGAGAAACTACTCTGACTCAGTTTCAGGCATTGAACTGCTGCTGCTGATTCATTTACATTGTCTGTGTTTTCTCTGCGATGACGCCGATATTTACTGAACGCTCTGAAACCGAGCTCACAGGAAGTGTTATCGATGGACCCCGCCCCTTACAGGAGAGTCTGAATCAATCAATCAGGGACCACTTGCAAAACTAACCAATCACAGGGACTCTACAAGCAGAGTCTTTTTTTATACTTTATACATCAAAGCAACAGTTACTAAGATGTTTGTGCAGAAACTTCAGCTCACTAAAGAGTTCCTTTAACTCATTAAAGTAAGTTCAGGTATTAGTGAGGGTCTCTGATGTAAAGCAGCGTCTCACCGTCGTGCAGCCTTTTGGCCTCTCTCTGCAGAGCCATGCCGGACGCGAAGGCCTCCACACATCCTCTGCTGCCACAGGAACACTCGGGCCCGTCCAGTGAAACCACAATGTGACCCAGCTCTGCAGCGCAGAACGTGCTGCCATGGACCAGCTCGTTCTGATGGATGATCCCTCCTCCAACACCTGCACACACACAAACCAGCCACTGACACACTTCACCATAGGAAACTGAGAGAAGTCGCTCCGCTCTGCTCGTCAGTGTCTTCCAGGTAAGGTTAGGGTTAAAGCCACTGTGGGCGTTACAGCGCTGCCTCACGCTGGGTTCAGACTCTTTCATGATGAAGTCCACTGCAGACCAGAAGACTCAATAAGTGGAGCAGTGAAAGCCCTCACCTGTTCCTGTGATGACGGTGACAAAGTTCTCCACCCCCTTGCCATGACCGAACTTCCTCTCGGCCAGAGCGGCACAGTTGCCGTCGTTGTCGACCCAGACGGGAAGGTGCAGAGCGTCTGAGATGGGTGTTCTCAGGTCCACCGAGGACCACTCCTGGATCAGCTTGGTGGAGTGAAGAACCACACCCTCCTGTGGGTTCACACGCCCACCTGTGGACACGCCTGACAAGTAGAGGAAGAGATTTGAGATTCAAACGTCACCATGTGTTTGCTCTTTTTTGTAAACGTCAACCACGGTTTGTTTCTTCTCACCAACACCCAGTAATCTACAGTTGAGGCCGACGGCGTCTCGAGTGGCGTCCGCACACATCTTTAATAAGAGCTTGATCCTGGCCTCGAAGGTCTTTGGATTGGGATGCACGTACTTTTTTAAGATCTTACCCTGAAAACAGAGGAGAGGCAGAGAGTTCACACTTTGCTGTTTGAAGCTGTGTGCAATGCTAACTGCTAGCTCTGTAGCTTTACTGTGGAGTGGTTGAAGCTGGTCCTTGTTTTATTCTGACATGTGCCCTGCCTGACTAAAGGCATTGAACTTAATCTTGTCTCTAAGCGAGGATGCCTGATGATCGATTGGTTCCTTCCCTCTCTCAGTGATAATATTTGTGTCTACTGGAGCACCTGGCTCTGAGCTGGAGTTTACCAGCCTGCATTCATTGTAAGGCTGAACAATTCTAGGAAAAGATCTACTTGCGATTTTTCTGGCAGAAATTGCGATTTTGATTTGTATCACGATTTTCTTCAAATCAAGTTTGTGCAATGTTCTCAATGTACAGTAACATTTACAAACATGACAGGAAATTACATCATACCAGTTACCACTTTAAATGTCATAAATCTATATTAGAAGAATGAAAACTTAAGTTAAGAATTGATTTTAGATGTATTTATTAAGAAGAAACACACAGACAGTGTGATGTTCTTGGTTTTAGAGTCAGTTTGACACATTCGCGATGCTAACCACTAGCATTCCTATTCAAATTCTCATAGACGTTAGCATCAAGCTAGCGGACTTTTCGGTTGTTTAGCATATTATGAGATGAATAACTTGTGTTTTGATGTCTGTTTAGTTTTACAGTGCTTTCTTTATTAAAGACTGGACAAAGAAACTTCAGCTTCTTTAATGGAGGAAAAATGTTAGCTATCTGCTATAGCTTTATCGATCTAATCAGCGGATTTGACAAGATAGCTAAACGTTAGCTTAATAAGTTGTTTATTAACCTAATATTTGCAGGAGCACTGAAAAAACATGACTAGAGGCTGTAAGGAGGATTAGGGAGAGAGTTCCCGGCGTGATGACGTTTAATGTCTGTAACAACCACTGTAGTTTCAGTTCGCTACTCGTTAGAAACCGATGTTTAAAGTTCGCGTAAAAACTTTAAAATTCACAAGTGGGGTCTTAGTTAACGTAGTTTATCTCGTCTAACAAAACATCAACATCTCTTCAGCTTGTGTTAACCACAGACCTTATTTCAGGCGTCTAAACACAAACCCATTCAAAATCCCCATTGACTGTTAGAGTTAGGAACCCATGGCGCTAACATGCTAACTCACTTCCTGGATTAGGACTCAAAACTACACCAGTCTATAGATGGCGTGTATGTGTAAAGTGACACAACAGCTCCTTGGTCAGTCAGGAGAAGCACTGCCAAAAACCACAGCTTTGGTGATCACATGATCATGTTTTCTGAAATCACGATTTCGATCATAAAACGATAAATCGTTCAGCCTGCATTCATTCTTCTTCCTTCACACTGAAGGTTACATCCAAGACGCTAACAGTCCATGAAGGTTACCCTCTGACAGACGATGGCCACTCTGAGGTTGGTCCCTCCCAGGTCGACAGCCAGAGCCGTCTGCGTCTCCAGGATGTGGTCGATGTCCTGGGAGATGGAGTCTTTGACTGGGGGGAAACAGAACGTCTTCTGGAGGGGCTCGTCCAGGTCGATGGTTCGCAAAAACTTCAGAATCCGAGGAACTGCGTTGCCATCGCCATAAATCTTCGAGCTGATTGAAGAACACAAACACGCCTCAGTTTTTCAAAAACAGGTAAACGTTCATTTCAGGCACATCGAAGGTTGATGTATTCTAAAACCTTTTAAATCACTGTCAGTCCTCTTCAAGTTTCTATAAATAAAGAGCACAGATGAGGTCTGGACTCTGTCTCATCAGGACCTTGATGTGATAATCAGGTCTGCAGAAAGCAGAACAGGTCTTACCAGGGGTATCTCTTCCCAAACTGCAGCTCCAGGGCGTGGTAGATCTTGTTCTGAGAGTCGGCGTCTCTCACATGGAGAACGTTTTCACCTGGCACAGAGGGAAACGTCATGAGCTGTTACCAGAGACAACCTCAGGCTCATCACGGCTCCTATACGGTCTGTGACCTCAGAGTGTTTAGACTGATTTTACTTTTCAGACTGAAGGAGGAATTCCATGAGAATAGGCTGCAGCACTCATCGCTCCGTGAATGGTGCGATTAGGACTCGTCTGAGGTCCAGTTTACAGAGAAAATGAGCCAGATGATCTTTAAGCACAAACAAGCTCTTTGCAGACTGTCAGCGTCTCGTCCGTCTGCTGCTTCTGTTTCATGGTTTAAAGAACTCTTTCATATGAAACGAGACTCACCGGACAGCTTTTTTAAAATATACTTTCACCTGCACTTCTAAAGGAAACCATTTGGATAAGCTACCAGAGCTGCATGGTTTCTTCAGTCATTGTGATTCAGAGCGGTGACTCGTATGGATGGTATGCTCCAGTTGCTATTTACTAGGGCATTCATGAACACACGTTTTCTGAACGTTTGCAGAGCTGATCCTGATGTGAGTCTGTGTGATTCTTTACCTTCACCCAGCAGAGGGCAAAACCAGAAATGCAACTAAGGCAGAGGAAGTGAGAGATAGTGTGGTGTCTGTCCCACCTACCCGTCTCTCTGCCAGTCTGGCGTGATCCCAGGTTGATGACAGGTGTGCCAAAGGCCCCGGCCTCTCGAACCCCACAGCTGCTGTTTCCGATCATGCAGCCGGCGTGGCACACCAGCTGGATGAACTGCTCAAAGGGAACGTGCTTCACTGCCCGAAAGTTCGGGTGCTGCTCGATGCCTTTCTTCCGCATCACTCGCACCATCTCCTTACTTCCTGTTTTCATAAAAACCATCACAAAGCTTCAAGTAAACAAATGTCTTCATGATTCTAAACACACAGAAAGACAGTGTTCAAACCTGCGTCGATGTTGGGGAAGAGGATGAGGGTCTTCTTGTTGAAGGAGATCAGAGCGTCCAGCATCAGACCGTAGATCTTGATGGAGTGCTGGATGTCAGTGGTGACAGGATGCTGTAAAGCCACGATGTAGTCGTGATCCCGCACGTTGTCCCCTGCAGCGTGGAAGAAGACAGTTTAACACCAGGAGAAGTGGGACGTGTCAGGTGATGTCTCGGGGTGTCTCCACGCACCCAGCCAGCTCTTGATCACATCCATGTAGTCCTCTCGACGACTAGTGGACAGCAGCTTGTCGTATGAAGGGCAGCCGGCCAGCAGGATGTGAGAATGGTCCTCACACATGGCGATGAGGTGCTGCTCCGCTGTGCGTGTGCAGCAGGCGTGGTAATGGGCCAGTTTACTGATGGCATGGCGGATGGAGTCGTCTATCGTACCACTCACCTGGAAGAAAGAGGCACAGAGGAACATCCACATCGTGGATGTCTTAGAGGAATAAAAGATGTGTGATGCAGCGTGTGCGGAGACATCACCTTGTTCACCGTCACACTACAGTTCAGACATGTGACCAAGTCAAGCAGCTCGTGTTTGAGCGCTGCCTCCTCACCTCTCCTCCCTCCAGGTGAAGGATTCGAATGTTCATCAGCGCCGCAGCCGTGGCCAGAGCCAGCGCGTCGAAGCGGTCGCCGTGGACGACCAGGATGTCAGGACGCAGCCTCTGCAGGACATCAGGGAGTTTGACAAGTGCCAGACCAACGCTCTCCACCATGGCCGCCTCGTCCTCTCCTCTCACAATGGTGTGAAGCTTGGAGCTGATGTCAAAGTCATCCTGCTCGATCATACGGAAAGTGTTTCTGCAGAGGGGAGAAAAACATCAAGAAATGAAAACTCAGAAAAAGCACAAGAGGGTCGTGATGAAAGCGGTTCTGAACCCGGCGTGCGTCCTCAACTCTCATCTCACCCGTAGTCATCGATGAGATGAGAGCCCAGCACCACCACTTCCAGCTCAAACTCGTCAGGGTGGGACTTGATCCCAACCATGATGGGCGCCAGCTTGGAGTAGTCTGCTCTGTTGCATGTGGCCACACACACCCTCAACTTCCTCTGACACTTCATCAAACACACACACACACACACACACACAGATTATCAGTGGACTTGAATTATTGAGCTGCACACACTCCTCTTTCCTCTGAAGGAACATCAACGTCTCCACACGACTTTCAGAGTTTCTCCTGTTCACTCAGTCCTACCTGATTCTGCTCATCCATGTTCTTCCTCTCCATCCTCTCTGCCTCTCTGCTCCTTTGCATTCTCAGATAGTAGAGCTCCTGCAGAACAAGGAAGGAAAACCACAAGAGTGAGATGCAGAAGTGTTTTTGAAAAGCTTTTTTACGATCCTTTAATTTGAGTAGAAACCCGCTCACAGGTCATACTCACTTGGGCCTTCCAAACATTCAGACGCTGTAGCATGAAAACACAACAAAGCTACACTAAAAATGGTTTGTATTCACAGTGAACAACGCATGCTCAACGTGCTCTTCAAGAACGAGGAAACATGCTGCGGTGCTTTGCATGACGGGGCAAAGGTGGCACTCACACCTGCAGCACTGTGACCACGTGACACACACACATTTCTCTTCACTCTTTAAATTCCTGTCTCTGTTCGCTCTTGTTTGTCGTGTTGTCACGAAGGGAAGAGTGTTGGAACGCTTCGCTTCATGCTGATTGGCTCTCCAGCTGCACGCGGCAGGACCGCGACCTCGGGGTCGATCACACTCAAACAGCATTCAGACCTTTTTTGAACGCGGAGCACACGGCTTCCCATCCCTGCCCCGGTTGTGTTTGAGTGGGCGGAGTCTCCTCGTGACCTCTGAACCCTTGAGTCGTTCTGACAGTGTTAGTGGTCTAGATGTAGGACGACAGGAATGTGCGGTATGTTAATGAGCGGCTAAGAGTTCTTTGAGAGCAGCTGTCTCTCAGGACAGCGTGTCTGAGGGAACACGGGGACGGACACCGCCACCTGCTGCTCTCAGCGCATCATGACACTTTCACAATAAAACAAGCAATCAAAGTGTGCGTCTGAAACTTTCTAGAGGCGCTGCAGGTTCGAGCCGGCGTGGGAAGTCACAGCGATGTCGGATTCCAGAGCGGATTGAGTGTTTGAATTTTACACCACCACCCACCCGCCGTGCCCGCCCACCCGGGGATGGGGGGGGGTTAGATAAGTCCACTGACTGAGCTCTCCCGATTTCACTCTACTTCCTGAGAAAAGGACGGATCAAAAGTTAATACAGCCATGTGTTGATCTGCTCTGTGCCGAAGTCCGTGATTTATGTTTTTATGATCTCATGATAACTTTTTTATCACACAGATAAAATCAGCGCAGCGCTCTAAAAACAGAGGAGGGTACTCAGTTCACTGTCGGGACAATAGGCAGCTTGTTGATCTGCAGTGTTTTCTTTACACGTGACGCTCATCCTGCAGCACACGCCCTCGTCCCTCTGCACGCCGCGCTCAACGCTGCCAGTGAAGGAAACAAAAGAGGAAACAAGCATCTTTGAGTGACCTCCAAACACGACAAACGTGTTAGCGTGACGTCGGTGACGGAGGTGTGAGTGGCAAGCAGCACCAAAACCCAACTTCCTGTGTCTGCTGAAGGCGTGGAGGAGACGCTTGAACCACGGGAGGACACACACACGGACGCTGCCTCCTCTTTTTTTTAATTCTTCACTTTCATGAATGAAACTGTGAGTGTGTGATACAAACTGGACTTTCTGCATGTCGGATGATAATGGCTGATTCATTAACCGTAGCAGTCACACATGATTCCCCCGCCGCCTCCTGCTTCAGGACTAACCGGTCCTTTATTTAGTTTATTTCCTCCTTCAGCCGTTTGAGTGTGCATGACGTGTTGACACGTGTACCAGTAGTCAGAGTGATCTCAGGCCCAGGTGTTTTCACATCCTGCTTCCACGTCCAGCGTGCAGCTCAGAGGACAGACAGGACGCTTGGTTTTTAAAGAACTAAGCGACGGAGCGGCCCACTTTCTTGATGGCGTCCTGTGAAAACCACCCCGAGACAAAGATGGAGCTCTATTACGCAACGTGAGCAACATGTGCTGATCGTCATCGTGCGACCATAAATCAAATCAGAAAAAAAAACATTGAGAGAAATTTGAACCACAGTCGTGTGGTTTTTAGTGAAACACTGTGGGTTTGAGGCCGGCTGCACATCACTGTGTGTAAACCATGTGATCCAGCAGAAAGACCCTGAACAGTTTGAAACTTCCTCCAGGTGAAAACTCTTCATGAGATGAACTGGATCAGAGAAAGGTAACTGTCAGAGAAGAGAGCTGCGGCTCAGCGGTCGAGTTGTGAACGTCGGGGTTAGTTCACACTTTAGTCTCCGGGTTGAGAATGTGACCTGTGGTTTATAAAGTCAGGGCTGAGACTCTTTGGCATCTGTGACTGGCTCCATTTCTTGTTGCTCCTTATACTGGTTTAAAGAGCAGGAAGTGACTGATAAGCCCCGCCCCCCCCCCCAAATAAAATAAAAACGTAGCGATTTCTGGAAGTCATTTAGCCATTTGTTCCGCTCAAACGAACTCTGGTGCGGACCAAAGAACCGAACCCTGGTCCGCTTGAAAACGGGGGTCTCGGTTCGCGGTAGGTGAGAACGCATTCAGCACCAAACCAGGAAGTGAACCAAAACACAGTGCATTGTGGGTTGAATTTTGGCCATCTTTAAACGGTGACAGTCGGGTTTTGGCGAGTGTGGCTAACGTTAGCATTGCTAACAACACCAGCCCTCAGTCCTTTAAATGAAAATAGGCTCCGTGGCGTGCTGCCGGACGCCATTCTGTTTACTGCAGCTACCGACCAGCTTTGCGTGCTGCGTTCAGGTGCTCGTCGGTGCAACGTCTCCGTTACAGGTAGCCTAATATTGGAGCAAAACGTGGATGTTAAATATGCTAATTAGCATCTTAAAAAGCATCTTAACATGAACAAAACAAACGTCGACCCTGAGTCAAGCTTTATACGCGAGAGCGCCCTCTAGTGGTCGAACAGAGACACTCAAACGGTGTATTTGAGTGCTTTTAGTTGATCTCTAGGCTGGTGAGAGTTTTGCATGGCGGCCATCATGTCCTCACTGCTCCCTGCGGTCGACGTGGCAGCACAAGGAGGGTCCGAGCGCCCAGCCGCGCACCTCCAAGGATTTGTCACAACGCGGACGGCGTTGCAACGATTGGCTGCAGGACACGGAAATACTTCCCGTTTGAATTTTTCGGCGCTTTAACAATGGAGCGGTTTGAAGAGAACAAGTCTTAAAAATATATAAAAATCTGTGTGATGGCTCCAGTCGGGGTTACAAAGACGTTTATATGGCCTCCTCTTTATCATCAAGATCATAAAAGCGCAGGAAGAGGAAGAAGCTCCGACTGCAATCAGTATGAAACGACCACGCCGACCTGCCGACCGCAAGAAGCACGGATCAGGTTTAAGTTTGTT
>NC_136692.1:30266559-30372801 GCF_947650265.1 Symphodus melops | reverse complement strand
AGAAGAAGAAGAAGAAGAAGAAGAAGAAGAAAGAAGAAGAAGAAGAAGAAGAAGAAGAAGAAGAAGAAGAAGAAGAAGAAGAAGAAGAAGAAGAAGAAGAAGAAGAAGAAGAAGAAGAAGAAGAAGAAGAAGAAGAAGAAGAAGAAGAAGAAGAAGAAGAAGAAGAAGAAGAAGAAGAAGAAGAAGAAGAAGAAGAAGAAGAAGAAGAAGAAGAAGAAGAAGAAGAAGGAGGAGGAGGAGGAGGAGGAGGAGGAGGAGGAGGAGGAGGAGGAGGAGGAGGAGAAGGAGAGGAGAAGGAGAAGAAGAAGAAGAAGAAGAAGAAGAGTTCAGTACTGCTGCTGGTGATTTAGTGAACACACACACAAGTGTTCGGCCACGTCACGTGGACCAGCTGACATCTTTGAAAATGTTAGAGCAACAGCATGTGTGAGGGTCCCTCCCTTTGTTTGAGTATCTCATTATAGAACGTGACATTTCTTGGTTAAACACTGCACTGCCTTGCTCCTGAAAAAGGTGAATTAAAGGTGGCAGTATTTTTCATTCCTTTTCACCCCTCAGTTACTTCCAAAGAACAGCTTCTAGGAGCCGTCCGCTGGCCCGTTCTCTGGCCAAAACAAGCGACTGAATCGATTTGAAGTCACTGAATTGTATCGCCGTAGAGGGGCCAAAAACTCCTCCTGGAATCAGAAATGATGCAGATCGTATTGTTGATCGTTACACAGATCTCCGTGAACCTTTCAGCCCCCTCTCAGCTGGACAAACCAGTCCCTCAATAATGCTGCTTTAGCGTCGATCGTTTCTGCCGCACCTTTCTCGCCTGGCTTAGTTAGCGGGCGTGACAATGAAAACAGAACCAGCCAGTCCAGTTTCAATTTCATACAATCCCACACAAAGAACAGACATGATGAAATGTGGAAAGGCAAGGTATTCAACGACTCCACAGCACTAGGAGCAACGGGCTAGCTCGCTATGCTAACCTAACACATTAACAGTCATACAGCAGCATAAAGGACAGACAGGCTACACAACAGAACAATAACTATTGATACATCAGAACTCCCCCTCAAGCTAGATCTGCACTCAGCAGACTCTAAAGAATCCTCTTCTTGAAAGTCTCCTGATGGACACGTGGTATCGTGTACAGCAGCATGTTAGAGACATCGCTGCTTTATCTCCTTCTTCTCCTGCACGAGGAAACACCGGGCAGGAGAGGTGATGGTGGTTTTAAACTATGTGTGGAGGGGACCGATACAGAATATTAAAGAAGTACAGTATACCAAAAAACACTAAAAGATTTTCAAATATTTACAACTGAAACATTTTATAACACCGAGATCGAATGTCTGAGTCACCTTTGACAGGTAAGTTTAGATTCTGGGGTCCCGCCCACTGATCTGTGATAGGTCTGTGGCTTCAGTGGTCGAACACCCCCGCGAACCTAAACAGCCTCCAATGACGCTGAAGGAAGACTTCTGCGTCATCGAGGATCCTCGTCATTCAAAGTTTCTAACGATGCAAAGCTTCATGCAAACGGGTGAAGTGTCCCTTTAAGTCTAACCTTGCAGGTTTAAAAGACTGAGACAGCGTTAGCATGTTGTGCTACGTCCACTGTAGCTTTGTAGCCGTTCTCTTCTGCTGTTCAGTTTGATGAGTCAGCAGAAACACCAGTATAAGAAGCTTTTATCGTGCCAGGTTCGAGTTGTTAATCATCGCAGTGACAATCAGCCTCTGTCCAGAGCTGCACCCGCCCACAAACCAACACAGATAAGAACAAGCACAGACACTGATGAACATTGGCCTCGACTCTGCTCGTCTGATTGGTCAGGACTGTCTGCGGCCCGGAGTCCTCCACCTTGATCAGACACAGCTGCAGCCAGAGGTCAAACAAAAACAGGGCAATAAAATCGATGCAGAGTGCTGCAGACTGCCACGTCTCAGAGTTTATTTAAAGCTCGGGGACATAAAGGCGTCTTGGTTCCTCAAAGTACTGAAATGTTTCAGGATAACTTCTCTGATTTATCCTCAGAAGAATTCATTTCAATAAACTAACTACACAGGTAAAAAGTCATGAACTAAGTGGTGACGTGGCCAGGTGTAGGTGTTAAAACAATAACAATGATTACAACAATATCATCTTATTATTATTATACATTTAAAAACAATGACTAATAGAAGTTTGATAGATTTAGACCTGTGATTACACACACACACACACACACACACACACACACACACACACACACACACACACACACACACACACACACACACACACACACACACACACACACACACACACACACACACACACACAGTCCACCTGACTTGTTGTTGTTGTTGTAACACATTTTTATTAGTTTTCAACAGAAACACAAGTTTAACATTTTGCCATCATGTTCGTAACATCAAATAAAATAGAAAATAAAATATATACAATATATGTACGCCACTCAGTTCCTGTGAAATGATGAATTCTGATTGGTCAGAAGTGCTGATAATAAGTTGACTCTTGTTACACAGAGGTGAGACCTGACAGTCCATCGTATTCAGAGTGTGAGCCAGCGGACATTTAAAGAGTCATGAGGTGGTGATGTGGGCGGGCGGGCTTGCAGACGATGGACACAGCTGAAGATAACGCTCAGTGTTGGAGAATAATAAGTGAATAATTAGTTTTCACAGCTTGGTAAACCAGCGAGAGGGACGACTTGTATAACAAGTGCCGTTTGTGCCGCACTGATGTTCACTCTGTGAGACAAAACAAATCATCTGAAACTGGGAAATCACACGGAGAGTTGTCATCATGTATAAGACGGAGAATGATGAGTTCGTGAGGCCCGTGTCTGCGCGAGGAGGCTAAAGGGGTGATCATTATGTGTAGCACTGACATCATGGCTGCCACGTCAAATTATGATTCAGCACACAGCTGTGTTTAAAGAGAGAGGACGACCTTAAAGGGCCAACTGAACAAATACAGTGACACTGAATAAACTCACCACCGTGTTTACATGTTCAGGACATCCTGCTTGGCAAAGACACACACACACACACACACACACACAGTCTATGATAACTTCACTCTGATGAAACTAAAGAGCAAACAAATCCATGGGCCGTGACCTTCATCATGACCCTCTGCAGGACTATCATGAAGATCAGACCCAGGACTCGTGATAAACCCCGAGGGTCAGGGCTCCAAACTCAGTCCCTTAAAGAAATCCACATCAAGAAGGCATTTCTACTTTTCTTTGACTTCTTCTCATTCATTCAAAACCTCAAGGATCAATATCTATTATCTATTCAATATCTATATTTTTTTGTTAAGGCATGGCTATAATACAACAGTCACAAGATGATCTTCCTACCATTCAGGGCCTCGGTCTAGCTGTTCTCTATCAATGAGATACTGCCATCTAATGTCCACTGCAGGGACAGTCCATCCACACACACACACACACACACACACACACACACACACACACACACAGGGACTCGTCTTTACTGTGTCGGAAAATAAAATATATAAAGCATTATCAATAAGGAGGTGAAACAAAGAGAGAGATGATGACGCTCTCTTCCTCTGTGATCAATCAGCCAATCAGAGAGCTGCTCTCTTCCTCTGTGATCAATCAGCCAATCAGAGAGCTGCTCTCTTCCTCTGTGGTCATGAAGGAAACCTGCTGTGTTGAAGCTTCTCTGACAACAATGCAGCAGCCAGTATGTCCTCCTTCTAACTTTAGATTCTGCTCCTGAATGCTCTGGATCTGATTGGACCAGAGAAGGTAGGCGGGGCTTTGAAGGCCGTTTTGGACGCCCCTGGGTTTGCCAGATATGAGAGCAGTTATCAGGTGAACAGGTGTTGCAGCGATGGAAGCGGGCAGTGGAACTGCTTCAGATAGAAGTGATTGTACCCGAGCTAAAAAGCCTCTGCATGTTTCTAATAAGCTCCAGCAGCAGAAAGCTGCTCAAACTAGGATCAATGTTGGAGATGAAACATGGAGAGAGGTTAGAACGCAGAAAGCTTTACAGACCCATGCAGAGCTGGCTAAACACTGAAGCTACAGTGTCCACCACATGCAGAGCTGGCTAAACACTGAAGCTACAGTGTCCACCACATGCAGAGCTGGCTAAACACTGAAGCTACAGTGTCCACCGCATGCAGAGCTGGCTAAACACTGAAGCTACAGTGTCCACCACATGCAGAGCTGGCTAAACACTGAAGCTACAGTGTCCACCACATGCAGAGCTGGCTAAACACTGAAGCTACAGGGTATGTGTGTAAATTAAATAATCGGAGCCAACCAACATAAAGGTTAACAAAGTAAAACGTACACATGATTTAATGATTTTAAATGTTCAGGAGTGGACCCCCCTCTGGGTGGCTCGCCCTCCACTTTGGGACTCACTAATCTGGATCACTACGTCACTAGTCAACCTTGGCGTAAACACACCCGCATCTTCATCCATCATGAAGAACAAGTTCAATATTTCACCCTCATGCGTGTCAGGTAGTCCCACAATGCCTTGCGTCGCTCGTTCCACATAGACGATGAATGGAGGCGAACTCACTTCGCTTACTTCGCCTGCAATCTCACTTTCGCACAAAGTTGATGAACCGGACAGAGAAACCGGCGTCACATCGTTTCAGCAGCTTCAATGACAGACGACTGTTTGTAAAAGAGTTTAAAACAAGCTCCCGAACCGTCCCAACGTGCTGACGTCACTTTAAAAGGTGAACCAAACGTTCACTCTTAAAGGGAGCTAACGTTAGCTTCAGCTAAAGTTATAAATCCTCTATTTAACGTGTTCGCGGTGTTGCCAGAGAAACGGTGGTTACCTGGACTCTTCCGGTGACGCCGTCTTCACACCGACCTCCTCTTCTTCCTCTTCTGCTCTCAGTTACCTGCCGACGGTTTTTTTTTCGGGCATCTGGACTGGATCCCGAACTGTCCCGGGCACGCGCACGAACCCGGCGAAGCAGTTTGTTGTCAAGGTAACACAGACAACGAGACCGGACGTGCGTGCTTTCTGGCCTTCAGAATAAAACAAGGAGTAAAAACAAAATAACAATTAAATAATAAAAACTTCTGTTTCTGACTGCCATTATTTATTTATTTTTTTAATCTGTTTCATTATTTATTCATTAGTTTTTTCTTTGTTTGTTTTTCCTCTTCTTTTAGATGGTCTGTGAACACTTGTTTCGTCTCCTTAGTCCTCTTGTGTCCTCTGAATGAATGTTCATGTTGGTCCTCTGTCCCTGTTTGGTTTGGACCTGAGATGGGGGGTGGGGGTGACCTCAAATCTGTACCTAAAAGAGTTGTAGAATAACAGTTCAATAAAAACAAAGTGTTGAGAAGAATCAGCTGAAATAGTGTAAATTAACCCATAACTTAAATAATAACACATTGCACTTTTTTAATTCCAGCAGTTTTGCACTATAGTTAATCATTTTTTACATTTAATTAATCCCTCAAGGGGAAATTACTACTGTCATATTTACCCTTGCATGTATTAGTCATTGCTTATATTGTTTTTCATTATTGATATTAAATATTTTACTTTTGTCCATAGAGAGCAAAGTTCAGGAAATCCCAGAGGGTGATCGAGGGCTCCACACACTGATGCTCCCAGGATAGAGATGCAGGACCCTCAAAGAAACCACCAGCTGACTGAAGAGCAGCTTCTTCCACCCAGTTAGTCAGACTTTTATATAAAAAATAACCTTACTCCATTGTGATACTATGGAAGCCCTAAAGGGACATATAAACACTCATTTTCATTTTATTTTACAATGTTTTCCTGTTCTCATAGGGAATCTTTTTTTTTTTTTGCGAGGTTCTTGGCTTATATATGTTATCATCTCAAGATTACAATGCTTAGTAGCTCAGTCCGTAGCGACTTCGGTTGGGAACCGGAGGGTCACCGATCCAAGTCCCGGTGCGGACCAAAAATCTGAAAATTGGTTTGGTAGCTGGAGTGCTAGACCACTTCCTGAGCACTGCCCTTTAAGGTGCCCTTAAAGCAAGGCACAGAATCCCCCCCAAAACCAGCTCAGGAGTGCCTGCTGTGGGCCGCCCCCTCACTCTGTCATCCCTCCATGTGCATGTCCAGGTCCTGTTTGTGCATGTGTATATATCAGCCTCAGTGAGACAGAGTGGAAACATCATCCCTCCATAAATGTCCCTATAGGGCTTCCGTACTCATTTTTACATTTTTCTTTCTATTTTGATGTTTTTTCTGTTACTGGTGACTATGTTTCTATTTTCATTTTAATTGACTTAATGGGTCTTTTATTCTTATATATAATGAGATTTGGCGTGACAGCAGCTGTCTTGAATCTAACGCTTCCCTCTCGAGATAAACTTTAAAGATGCTTTTATTCTCTTGAGTCCTGAGGGGAAGTAGTGCTGCTTTATTTTGGAAAACTTTATGCCACTGCAAAGCCCTGCACATTTTTTCTATGGAAGACCTGAAGACAACGCCTCACATTTAAATGAATGACAACACCTTGAAGTCTTGCCAAGGTATCAAACCTGCTGAAAAAAAATGTCAGACATGACAGGTTGGATGAGGACAAATTCACAGATGTCAGCCGAGTCTGAAACATTTATCGGTATCATAACTTGTTTTGCAACTTGGTTCAAGTTACAATATAACAAGTTTGAACCTTGTGAGCGGGACACATATTTCTGAAATGAATCCAGCTGCCAGGTTGCACTGATCTGACCTTAAGGAAAAGCCCTAAAAAACCACAGGTCATGCAAAGGTCAGCTTGCCGTGGATCAAACATGTCAAATTAAGGGTCCAAACTGGTGTTTCGACGCAGCACACTGCCGCACAGAAACCACTCAACGGCGGGGGAAGTGGCAGCGTTTGTTCCCAGCTGCAGCCCCCATAATGTCTGCTGCTATTTTATAACTGTGCTGCATTGCAGGGCTATTTCCTCCCCTCAACCATGGCTGTGGTTGCATAAGAAAAGACGGCACGATGGAGGCTTGGAGGGGAACCCTGCGAGGGAGAGATGGGTGGAATGGGAGGCCTTGGTGGGATTTTTGCCACAAGAGGAAAAGTTGAGAAAGATGAAAAGAAAGTTATTGAAGGGACTGAGGGCTGAGGTGGAGAGTGAAGCAGAAAGAGCAGGGCCGATAGCAGAGGACGGATAGATTGATTGTTGGGAGGCTGAGCATAGTTTGGGGGGGGGGGGGGGGGGGGGTGAGTCACAGAGAGGAGGAATGTGTGTGTGTGTGTGTGTGTGTATGACGCAGTAGGACGTGCAGAGAGACTGAAATGCACTTACTTTATCTCCCCCTCTGCTCTCCTCCTCCTCCTTCCACTCAGCTCAGAGATCTTACAGAAACACTTCTATACGCCACTGTGTGTGTGTGTGTGTGTGGGTAGGTGAGAGTCCAGAGGGATAGTTTTTCAGTGGAGCTCTTTGTGTTGCAGATTTTAATAGTGACATTGCAATGGAGGACTGGCTGCTGTCTCAGCGACACATCACGCACTTTATCTTAAAAAGAAGTTTTATCTTGGTGAGAATCTATAAAATAAACACAGGGTCTGTTCCAAGCAGCAACATCTGGTGTTGAAGCTCAAGCTGAAGTGTAACATCCTGCAGTTCCGGGAGTGTCCACTAGAGGCTGGCTGCAGCAGCACAGGAAGTCACATACACACCCATTCAAACAGCCTGTTTTTACAGCAGACATGAACATGTTTACAGCCTGCTTCAAAAAACCAAATAGGTGTGATTAGCTCATGTCTCCATCCACACACACTGTACGGGGGGGGATGTTTTGATGACTCAGCAGTTTTGATTGGATGAAGGATCAGAGTTATTCACAATAAGGCGTGTAGCTGAGCTGATTGACAGGTGGGCGCCGTGTAACGGTTTGTCAGGAGGCTTAAAACCCGCCTCAGCTCTCAGCCTGTCGTTAGCTTGACTCAGAGTTAGCCTGAGACAGCATTTCCAGCACGGAGACCGCCATCCATGGGACTCCAGCGCCCCCTGCAGGGACACACAGGGGACTCCAGCGCCCCCTGCAGGAACACACAGGGGACTCCAGCGCCCCCTGCAGGAACACACAGGGGGACTCCAGCGCCCCCTGCAGGAACACACAGGGGACTCCAGCACCCCCTGCAGGGACACACGGGGGACTCCAGCGCCCCCTGCAGGGACACACGGGGGACTCCAGCGCCCCCTGCAGGAACACACGGGGGACTCCAGCACCCCCTGCAGGGACACACGGGGGCATGATAAAAAGAGTACGATAAAAGTTTGTCATTATACCAACCACCACCCTTCTGCTGTTACTGTTTCTGATTTGTGGTTTCAAGCACAAACAACATGTGGTTAAAGTTACATAAAATACATTTTTTTTAAAAAGATGACGTTAAAACAATCTTGAAAATATCTTGTGGTGGATACATATCACCACATGTCCTTATTTTGCAATGCTCTCGATTTTTGGATTCATGTCTGCTGTCGAAGAGACGGGAGACTAGGAGAGTCTCAGAGTCTGTGACATGACATGTGAGAGTATAAAGCTCTCGGCAGCAAAGTGAAACGTGTCACTCAGGTCAGAGTGACATTTCTAAAGTCTGAAACAAGCAGAAATCTCTGTGGCTGGAAAATGGAGCCAAAGTCAAAACAGTCTTATATTGCTCTTACAGATTGTCAGTTTAACGTAGGATATTTACGCCCCTGTCTGCGATGTGTTATTCACAGAAGCTGAAGGGCGGGACGTTGTTTTGCCTCCCATCCTCCATCAGAGGCAGTAACAGAGACGTAAATGGGGGAACGCCCTGGCAATGTGTAATGTTTACAGGCCGATGCAAGAGGTTTTTTTCTGCACTGATCCAAAAAAAAAAAAAAGTCAGAAAAACACTGAAAAAGAATCCCATATGATGTACAATACAAACAAAAACAAGTCAAAATAGGGCAGCTGTGACTCAATTCGAAGGTCGGGGGTTTGATCCCTCAGTACTTACACCCAAGATGCTCCTGCTGCTTCGTCAGCGGCGTGTGAATTTGTATGAATGGATGATTTAATATTGATGTATAAAACCATTTTGAGTAATCAGAAGACGAGAAAAAAAGTGTTACACAAGCTCAAGTCCATTAACCAACATGGGCTGCAACAGCACCGTGCATCCTTGCATCTGTGCTCATATGATGCAGCACACCCACAATGCACCTCTCTCCGCCTCCCTCAAGCATCTTAGGGAAGTGGCATCAAGAAGTGATTCTTTCTTTCATTTTTACAGGCCAGGTTTGGGTGCAGAGAGCAGCTTATCTCAGCAGCCGTGTGAGATAACAGCCCAGCAGAGAGCCCAGGATTTCCCTGCCTGAACAAATACACGAAGGCAGCAAACAAACAAAGCAGATAAACAACTTCCTGTCCAGAAACACAGATTATCCATTGTTCCTGCTCTGCACAGCTTTTATCTGTTTTCCCTTAAATGCTCTGCCCTTTTCGGTTTCCTTTGCTCCCTCTCTTTAACACTGTTCCTGCTGCATTGTTGGGAAGGAGATAACAACAATCATGCCAATACAAGGAAACACTGAAGTGTCGTTTTCTGTCTTCTTCAAGGAGGATTGGTGATTGTGTTTGTCAGCTTCTGTTTAGTCCAGAAAAAGTTTCACTTTCTGTCTCAGCTCTAGATGAAGCTGGGAACATGCTTCTCTTGTGCTGCCTCCTCCTAAATACTGTTTTTTATTATTATTATTATCACATTTTACTCTAAAGTGGGTCATCTCAAGAACTGTAAACTTATAGATACTGTCAGATCTAAAAGCAGCTCCACATTGAGATCCTGGCGTAAAATGTGCTGTGACACTTCATCTGATCAAATCTGAAACTTTCATGACGGCTCAGGTTTAAACTTGCACCATGCTTGGTGTAGAGTGGGACAGTTCCTCGATTGGCTGTAGTGTTTGGCCACGCCTTCTTCTTCCTGAATCCTCCGCCCTCCAACCACTCTCCACTCACGTTCCCGTGACGGAGTTAAAAGGCTCCGTAATTTAGCTCCTTTAAGTGCAAGCGCGCTCAAAATCGTCCTCAGCTCCTGCTGCACTCACCTGTGTGACCTGCGTTGTTGTGTTAGCATGCTAACGTTAGCGCTCTTTAGTTAGCTTCAATACCCTGTGTGACCTGCATTGATGTGTTAGCATGCTAACATTAGCGCTCTTTAGTTAGCTTCAATACCCTGTGTGACCTGCGTTGTTGTTTTAGCATGCTAATGTTAGCGCTCTTTAGTTAGCTGGTAGCTTTAATCACCTGTGTCCTGCATAGTTGTGTTAGCATGCTAATGTTAGCACTCTTTAGTTAGCTGCTAGCTTCATGTAAACTGACACAGAATGATGTAAAAACTCTTCATCCTAATAATCAGTGAGTATGTTCTTCTTCTTCTTGACTCAAACAGCTTTTATACACAAGGGGAGGAGCCATGTAAACACAGCTCTGACAACAACACAGCCAGCAGGACTCCAGCTTCTCCCTCACTGTACACAGTCAGGACTCACACACACATTCACACAGGACAGAATGGAGGTTATGATGTATTTATGTGTTTGACAGTAAACTCTCTCCTTTATAACCACATCCTGCTCTGTGTGAGCCTGCATGTTTCAGTCCATATGTTCTGGTTCTGTTAAACATATCTGACTCCACTGTGAGCAGTAAGATAATCACACTGACACCAAACACTTGGACTAATAATCGGTTGCAACATGGAGCCGACGTCGGGCTTATAGTGGTCTCGTGTTGACAACCTTGGCAGCAGATTAAAAACAATCTGAATCACGTCTTTGTTAACTCTCATACAAGTGATACTGTTTTATTTTTGTTTAAAGGTTGCTGTTGGTGTTTCTAGTCTGTTTTTTTCCTCACATGTCAACGACGCCCTGCAGTCTTTTCCGGTTCATTTATCAAACTGGGGACGTTTCAAAGACACGACACTTGTCTAAAATAAGCACGAACAGCTGATTCTAACACAGACACATCAGGGCTTCACTTCTTTATTCCTTTTTTTTGTGACATCTGTGAAATCCTATACGTTTTTTGAATGTATCGGTTCCTGCTTCAGTTCTGTTTCTTTCATTGCAGGGCGGAGATTGAGCGTCAGCTTCTTCACCATCATTCGTCCAGCGAAGGATCATGAGTTATAACTTGCTCCAAAGACTATTAAATCTCCTCATTCAGAAAAACCTCCGGTCCTCTCGTTCAAACAGACTGCGCTGTGAGCACGCTGTGTGCAAAGACTGGACGGGAGGGATGACAGTCTCCATGTTTGTCCACAGGGGGGCAGCAGAGGAAGAAGGCTGCCTGCACGCTCTTGGTGGCGTTACTGCAATGCAAGGCAAGGTCTCCTTCAAGGGCACGCATCATATCTGCAAAGTCACATGCAGAGAGAGAGCAGGGAGAGGCTGCATGGGCGTTTTCTGCCCGGCTGAACAGAGGGGGGGGGGATGCTGCAGGTCGAGACATCTTCTGCAAAAAGAAATACACTTTCACGGTAGTTCACACCCTCAAAACACTTTGAATTTAAACTTTAAATAACTGGAAATAATGTGAGAAACATGAGAGACTTCCTCTTTGCTGTTTGCCTGCATGCTGCACCTGAAGGCGGCAGCAGAGTAACGGCCTTATTCACACCGAGTAACAGCACGGGGGCTGCTGTGAAGAATGCTGCGTGGTTCCTGAAGGTCGATATCGTGTCGTGTGAAGAGCGAGCACAAAGGCCTTCACAAGCCTCGCTCAGCCTTACCTTTTCATGGCCATCAAATATGCATGGACCCTCTGAGTGTACACATAATGTATTCACTGATTTCCGCAAGCTCGCTATCACTCAGTGAGAGTGTGTGTGTGTGTGTGTGTGTACACCTCTCCAGGACGAGACACAAAACACACAGTCTAATCGATAAACCCTGATTCATGGTCTGCTGGGAGGAAGGAGAGAAGGATTCGTCTGGTGTTTGTATGTTCTGTCAGGAAATCGAGTCATGTGATGGAAAATCCTGAATCACATGATAACAGGTTATTTCCACATTATTTCTCCTTTTTGCTTCCCCTGTGTTTCTCCTCTGTCATCACGACGCTACACTTTATCTTTAAACCGACTTGCACATTGCAGATGTTGTTTTTTCTTAACATGTTGTCTGTCAATTCTTAATCGTGTAACAGAGTCAAAAGTCATCTTTATTGTCAATGTTTCAACATGTGCTGGACGTACCGACGAATAGAAAAACAACACGTTTCTCTCTGAGCCACGGTGGAAACTAACAGCAGAAAGATTTTACAAATATTTACAAAATATAAAGGATGAGAAAAAAAAATACACATTTACAAAATTTGCAAAATTGTGCATTTTGAAAAAAAACAAAAGCATCAACAACAAATGTGCAAGGACTTGGATAAACCGCGAATAACTAAATATAAGGCACTCACTTAGCCGTATGAAATAATAAATATTTGTCCTTTTTGTTTGTTAAAGTGAGTAAAGTCGAACCTCTCTCTTGTTATTATTTTCATTTTTTTTCATTTTGTTTAATTGTTCCGAACATGCCGACACAAATGATGTTCACAGGAAAACAGGAAGTAACAGTAGAAGAATACACCTATTATGACTGAATGTGCTGCTGCAGGTCATCCTTGTGAAGGAGATCTTGACCTCAAAGGGTTAATTACCTGGTTAAATCAAATCAATAAATAAAAATCGATTAAAATGACGCACAGACGGCTTTGCTCAACGTTGTTCCTGAACCTTGATCTTCTGTGCAAAGACCCTCAACCGCCACGTTTGACCCTCTGCTCTCCCCAGCGGGACAGGAAGTATAAAGATCCAAGAAGAAAAGAAACGTCACAGCATGACTCCAAGAGTACATACTGTATATGTGACTCTGCCCCCTAGTGTTTAAAATGGGTACTGCAGTCTAAACTCTAATCATCACAGAGAGCTGGCTCCCCCCCTCCTCTCACACAGCTCAGCATGTGGTGGACACTGTAGCTTCAGTGTTTAGCCAGCTCTGCATGTGGTGGACACTGTAGCTTCAGTGTTTAGCCAGCTCTGCATGTAGAGACACTGTAGCTTCAGTGTTTAGCCAGCTCTGCATGTGGTGGACACTGTAGCTTCAGTGTTTAGCCAGCTCTGCATGTAGAGACACTGTAGCTTCAGTGTTTAGCCAGCTCTGCATGTGGTGGACACTGTAGCTTCAGTGTTTAGCCAGCTCTGCATGTGGTGGACACTGTAGCTTCAGTGTTTAGCCAGCTCTGCATGTGGTGGACACTGTAGCTTCAGTGTTTAGCCAGCTCTGCATGGGTCTGTAAAGCTTTCTGCGTTCTAACCTCTCTCCATGTTTCATCTCCAACATTGATCCTAGTTTGAGCAGCTTTCTGCTGCTGGAGCTTATTAGAAACATGCAGAGGCTTTTTAGCTCGGGTACAATCACTTCTATCTGAAGCAGTTCCACTGCCCGCTTCCATCGCTGCAACACCTGTTCACCTGATAACTGCTCTCATATCTGGCAAACCCAGGGGCGTCCAAAACGGCCTTCAAAGCCCCGCCTACCTTCTCTGGTCCAATCAAATCCAGAGCATTCAGGAGCAGAATCTAAACAGGAAGTGTAAATGTGAAGACAGTTAGTGTTTTGGCTGTTATGTGTTTGTGTGACTTTTTGCCTCTTTATTTAATAATCCAAGCTCTCTCTTATCAACACACAGTCTACTTTTACACGAGTCGAAATGGCCGTCTAATCAAACATTTATTCACTCTGCACCTTGATTCTCAGTTTTATCAGAGAGCTTTTTCGCCCAAGTTTCAGCTTCCACTGATTCTTCAGAAGTGAAGGCGCTCGCCCACGTAACAGTCTGACAGCTGTGATTGACAGATCCGTTTGAATCCACTGCGTTTTGATTCCTTGATGTGACAAAACGTGACCGACAATAATCCACACACGTTTTATTCCTCATGTTTTTTTTTTTGTCAATATAAATTAAAATATGAGAAGAAGAAGAGAGGAGGTTCTGTCTGCAGATAGGAGACGTAAACATGGAACTTTGGGACATTGGATTGTGGGATTTCAGCAGCGGAAACGTCGAACACTTCTTGCTCGCTCGCTCTCTCTCTTTCTCTCTCTCTCTCTCTCTCTCTTATCGGTCCTATGGCAACGGACATACGAGTTCTCTGCACACATTGACACCCTTTCTCACTGGACCGGAGCCATGGGCGGTTACTGTAAGACTGCACTGTCAGCACAATCTTTACCATCCAAGGAATAGATTGGCAGTTTGTGTGTGGATGGTAGGTGTGTACATGCCTGTGTGTGTGTGTACATGCCTGTGTGTGTGTGTGTGTGTGTGTGTGTGCATGTCTATGTGTGTGTGTGCATGTCTGTCTGTGTGTGTGTGTGTGTGTGTGTGTGTGTGTGTGTGTGAGAGAGAGAGAGAACATTTGCAAAAGATGGATTTGGGTAGCTGACACATCAAATAAAAGGTTGGTAGGATGCTTCCTATGATTGATAGTATTGATCACTCCACATGACACACACACACACACACACACACACTCACACGATCATCTCAGTCTTGTGGATGTCCTTCATTGAGGACAAACCTTAAAGAAAGCTGATTCACATGTGTGTTGCTCTTCCTCTACTTTGTAGTGTTTTGTTTGTGGAAACGCTCAGCGCGCATATTTAACATATCATTACTCCGACTCTCTGGAAACATTGCTGCTAATACGGCAAATTTATCCCGCCAAGTGAGACAACAGAGGAGTTTCTAATTCAAGGAACGCCGCTTTCAGGCAAAACCTCGCGGCTATTAATTAGGATGACTTCACACTCTCTCACACACACACACACACACACATACACACTCCTTCCTTCCTCTGTCTCTTTTCTGCACTCTGTCTGACTTGTTGGCTCTCTCTCTCTCTCTCTCTCTCTCTCTCTCTGATGGTCTCATGCCCAAAAGAGGGCACACACGCATAAATGCACAAACACACACACAAACGAGGAGGCAGTCTAAAAGCTGCACGGGGGAGGAGAGTCTCATATCTCATGCATCACTCTCCACGTTGGCTCCTCTCCGTCCCCCTCGTGCTCCCTCCTCACCTGCAGCAGAAGTCTGTTCAGCTCAGCACAGCCACATGAAAGAGAGTTTTCACTTCTCGTCTGATTTGTTTCCCACTGAATGGAGATGGAGGAAACAAACCGATCGGGGCCGACAAGGTGGAAGTCATATAGTGTAGTGACCAAACCACACCCATCCTCACAGGACGCCTTATCTGTTCAAGAAGGTCTGTCAGCATCAACCCACTGTTTGTAATCAACAGAGAGTCTTCTGACTGTCTTGCTTCATGCAGATTGAGGCAGGTTGAACATTACATGAGGCATTCTCAGCAGCAACACCTCCTCCTGTTGCACAGAGGTG
Source organism: Symphodus melops (assembly GCF_947650265.1). Lineage (NCBI taxonomy): Eukaryota > Metazoa > Chordata > Actinopteri > Labriformes > Labridae > Symphodus > Symphodus melops. Next base: position 30,357,373 of record NC_136692.1, on the reverse strand, counting down.
AAGCCTCCGTGACAGCTCACAAAATGTTAACTAACTGGGGCTCGAGAATCTCCGTCTGCACTCCTGACCGGAGAGCAACTCTTACCACATAAACACCTTTAATCCTCGCTGCATCCTGCAGCTTCTGCAGGCTGAGGGAGAGTGTGTTAACGTGCATCAACGTGTGTTTGCATTCACCAAGTCGGACACTGAAACGAGGCGTTACCCGTCAAACGTGCCATGAAGCGCTGCACAGGAATTCTACTTGGTGCACGGACCTGATCGTTTTGTTTTTCCTCTCCTTCCTGAGTTTGATTGACTGCAGTGCAGCTTCCTCTCTGCTCTGTCTCAAAGGAACGTCTGCCTTCCACGGGACCGACCTGTCCGAGGTGTTCTGGAAGAATCTGCCGTCGGTGCAGTTTGGTGCTGATCCACCTCTCCGTGCTTCCTTTGTTTGTCTTCGAGGGAGGAGAAAGAGTCACGTCATGATCAAAAACTGTTCGGTGCAGCATTTACGTCTTCAACATAAACACTTTCATTTCTTGGTCCATAACTTCCCGGAGGAGCGTCCGAGTTGAAATCACACAGCGGCTCCTCCTGATTCATGTGCACGAACGAGGGATTAGGTTCTCTGAAACGACGGTGTCATGGTGCACTCTTGAAAAAGTTTGTTGAACGGAGGTCAGATCGATTATTTCTTCAGGAAGTGAGGGAGGGAATCTGACTGCTGATTGGCTTTCATGTTAACACAGATTTGAAGTTCAAGCTAAAATGTTTGATCTGTAATCACAGAAACAGAAGATAAACTATCAAACCTGCAAGTAGAAATTCTGTTTTACACTGTTGAGACGTTCTGCACACACACACACACACACACACACACACACACACACAAACAGGCTACCAATGTGCAGTTTGTGGAGATGCATTAACGTTGATGGGAGCTGAACTGTCATTGATGCGAACGACGCTCCGCCTCTTTCTGGACTCGTCCTCCTGCACACATCCAAGCCCACTGAAGTGTAATTGGTCGATGCAGCTCTGATGACAAATGTGCTACAAAGGGAAACCACAAATCTTCCCCCGCTGAAAATCCAGACGCATGAATAGAAACCTTTATTGAGCCCATGAAGGTTAGCAGTGCAGAGTAGCAATCATTTGCATAACTCTACTTCAGAGCTAATAAGTTGATTACAGGCGTGACAGAATATCAGCTGTGATAAACACAGAGCTGTGCTCCTGCTACCTTTGTGCTCATATTTGGTGGCGAGGTGGGCGTAAATCCAGCTCCCGCTGTCCTGTCACGTTCCCCTCTTCCCTGCATTGCTCCGTGACAGTTCTACTGCACAAGCTTTCTGGGGCACCAAGCGCTCGGCTCTGGATGCTTTCCAAGTGTTTTCTGTGGAGGAGAGAAAGGGGGGCCCAGCCTCCTGCAGTATTTCATTCCTATTTCAGACAGGTACAGGGAAAGATGCAGAGCGGAGTGAAGGCTCACGTCCTGCGGTCCGAGCGAGCGAGCGAGCGTGCGGGGGAGGGAAACACAGTGACCGAAAAACCAGCAGGGCACAGGGAGGACACGAGGTCCTCGCCGCGTCTGTCGGACCTGTCATGTTGTTTTCCACGACAGACGGAGCTCAGTGTTACCTTCTGCACGGTGACGACGCTGTGACTCACTCCCTAAGCCCCGCCCCTCCCTCTCCTCTCGTCCCACATGCACACAAAATCTAAAAACTTGTTTTGTGTTTTAAACTCTGGAGGGTTTCCAGCCGTCACGCTGAGCTGCTTCCTTCTGCTCTCCCACCGGCCTGCTGCTGGACCTCGGGGAGCGAATGATCTCTGACACCACAATATGCCAAGCTCGCTAATAAGCTGACAACAATGCAACTCGTCTGAAAGTACAACAACATGAACCAAGAGATGTCCAAACGAGAGCCAAGGCCGCTTTTAAAGGGGTAGCTGATTGTTGGCGTGGCGAGGTCCTTCTCAAAGTTAGTCCCCGTGTCCACCAGAGGAAATCGGACGCCCTGTTTTTGTGCGGCTGTTAAAAATCGTTCAGAAAGGCGCTGTTGGCCCTTCTGTCTTTTTTTTTTTTTGCCCGCCTGTGTCTCAGCGGCCGTGTTGTCTTAGCGATGGAAAGGAAGTGTTCTCGAGGCACAGCCCGGAAACAAACGCTAAGTGGACACGAGGCCTGAATATAATGCAAATCTCCGGGTCAGAGACTGAAACGGTGCATTGAGCTCTAAGCAGGCTCCGTCGTAACAGAGGACAGAATCTCCATCAGACCAGAACAGCTCCAAGTTATCTTTGTCGATTCTCAAAATCATGAAAATCTGAAACTTCCCAACTTCCACTACGTCCTCAGAAGGTCTCTGACGACCTGGCTGCGTCAGTGAAGGTGACTCTGATGCACGCCGGAGGAGTCCGTGGCGTGGCAGGACTCCCTGACGGGACAATGTCTCACTCTCTCTCTCTCCACCACGTGCTGGAAAAAGCACCTTTAGAGCGAGACTCATCCAGCACAAGCTAATTCATCGAACGCCGTTTGGTAGCAAACTGTCAACCAAAAGGTAGCCCCGCCCTACAGAGTGGCCTAATTTTAATCCCATTGACACTGAGTGGGACTGTTATTGAAGACATGAACAGACATGACACTATGATTTTTTGCTCGTATATCTTTTGGAGCGTCGAGTCCTCGAGTGGCGGTGAGGACGCGGCTTCACCCTGTGAGGTTTTCACGTCACGCGGCCCGTTTACAGCCGAGGCAGGCGGTCAAACAGTCAGTCAGTCAGTCTGCTCGCTGCACGCTGGAGCGCTGAAGCCTTTACGCAATGCAGCAGTACACCTCCCTCTGTTCAGGACTTCAGAGGTCCTCTACGGGTTGATGGACACACACACACACACACACACACACACACACTCACACAATTACATGCCATCCCTCCGCCTCCTTCCCCTCCCTCCCTCCTCCTCCTCCTCCCCTCGTTCAGAGTCTCTGGGGAGCTCAGAGTGCAGCACAGATGATGGACAGACGACTAATATCCGAAGCTAACGGCTCCTCCCCTCTGACTCCGCGGAGGAGCCTGACAGAGGCCACTGTGTCCTTCACGAGTGGAGAGGAGAAGGACCCAACACAGCATGAAGAAACGTAGGCCACCATAAAGCGTCAGAAACCCCCCTAAAAGGGAGACACGGTGAAGTCATTAATGATGCACTGACGTATGAATACCTGTCCTGAGAGAGGACAGGAGCAGGACGTCGCCTCACTGATTCAACGACTCTCAGAGCGAGCAGGGGAGGAATTCATCAAGCTGAATAAAACTCACACACACGGTGAAAAGCAAAGCTGGAGGATTTGCATTTCCAAACCAAAAGAAACCTGCTTTTTATTTATTTATTTTTTATTTTATCCTCGACGTGAAGCACAGATCCCTCCTGTCCCGTGATAGCTACCTTTAACGGCACTCAGGCAGCGATGTACGAGTCCTTTGTGCTATTTTGGGACTGTTACTGTGTAGAGACGCATGCCGGCTCCACGGGAGAGCGTGTTGAAACCATCAGCCCGGCTCGCAGCCTGTTCATCGTCTGATAGCGGATTTGGTTCATTTCAAGGCATTTAACTGGTTCAAGAAAGCTAATTATCGTAGCAATGTTTGCTTTGTGTTTGAAGCACACAAAAGATTCACTGACCTCTGCAGGACTCAGGCGTTATAAAGAGGCATCTTAAAGGACCAATCAGAGAGCTGCTCTCGTCCTCTGTGCTCATGAAGGAAACATGCAGCAGCCAGTATGTCCTCCTTCTAACTTTAGATTCTGCTCCTGAAAGCCCCGCCCACATGGCCGTTTTGGACGCCCCTCAGTTTGTCAGATATGAGAGCAGTCGTTATTAGCGCCGTCTGGAGGAAACCTTTGATGCTGTGACATCACAGAATCACAGACCCAGTGGCCTAATGGATAAGGCATCAGCCTCCGGAGCTGGGGATTGTGGGTTCGAGTCCCACCTGGGTTGGAAGCCTGTGAATGTGTTTACATCCTGAGTCGTTGAATCAGTGAGGCGACGTCCTAAAAAAAATGTCTGTCACAGATTCTTCATATTGGCAGTACAACCTCCCGAGTGAAGGCTTTGAGGAGTTCACTGACCTTCAGTCCTCTCCTTCCTGAAACTGCTGGTGGACATGAACGTTTCTAAAAGGATTCGATGTTTTAAAAATCGTCACGTTACGTTTTTGGAAATGGGGTTTTTGGTTGGATGTGTGTCATGAAACATTTCCTCCACATATTTAAAAAAAGACAAAGTGGTTTATTCTTTGAGCATGTGTGCAGAAAGCTGCAGCTGACGGGAGTGAGCCTCTTAGAAAAACACCTTCTGCTGATAAAGGAGGACTTTTAGCTGCACACGTGCTTCATCCTCTCAAACGTCTTCTTCTGCGTGCGTCAGACGTTCTGCTGCCTTGCATATTATCACATGACTGTATGTAGTACATGTTCCTCGTGCTAAGAGCCCACGCTTCATGTACAGAGGCTTTAATCCTCCACGCAGACACGCCGGGGTTCGAATCCGACTCGTGGCTCCTCCGCTGCACGTCACTTAAACCATTCATAGGTTTTATTTCTGGGTTGATGAACGTAAAAGACGAGTTTGAGCAGAAGGCACCCTGACAGTTTTAACACTCAGGGTCTAATGAGGATTTCCTGCTGACTGCAGGTAGCTGTGGATAAATTCAAAAGCGCCACAAAAGAAGGATTTGAAAAGGCCATTCACTGAGGATTACTGATGCAGAAACCCAAATCGCTTCCTTTTTGTTACATCTCCATGAAACGCTGCAGCGGTAATAACAAGGTGCTGTCATGTGACTTTTCATTCGCCAACAGGCAGACGCTCAACCTCTCAGTCCGGAGGCCACAGCGAGTGATAAAACACGAGACAATCACACGACTTCCATCTGTGTCATGAAGGCTTTTATTTGCATCATTTTAGGACCGTGAAAAAACTTCAAACCTAATCAGAAAGCGTCTTAAAGGAGCAGTACGTCACTCAGGACGGCGAGAGCCTGCATCACGCCTTTAGCCTAAATATAGTCAGTCTCATGTTCGCATAATTAGGCTTCTATATATCTGCATGTGTTTGTTATTGCAGACGATAAATCAGAGGCGTAACGTTTCCCTTTGCTTCATCTTTGCAACAGTTTCTGTAAACGTCCGCTCGGGAGTGTTCCCTCTACGCCGCGTCATGAGCCACCTGGCTGCTCAGACGAGTTAGACATGTTTCACCTGAGAGCCAATAACGTGAGGGAATGACCCCCTGCTGATCGTGCTGCTTTCTGTTGTTGCTCTGGGCTCAACGTCTCTGTCTTTCCTCCCTCAACTTCCTTTAAATGAGCCGAGGAAAACGCTTCCCTGACAGTGTATTCCTGACAGCGCTGCAGCTGTGTTTCCATGTGACAGCACTGCCATGTTAATTTGCCCTTTTTTGAATGGCACGCCGTCCCCGTGGAGCGCTGCCATACATATTTTGGGTATGAAATGCTAATTCAGTTTTCAGATGACATTCACTGAGTGTCTCGTCAGGTTTTCACAGCTGAGAGAGTCTGCTCACTCCGCTCGCTCCGGCAGGGATCGGAAACTTTTCTGTGTTGGCAGTCGCTCGCTGGCTGGCGCTGACTCACTACCTGGACGCAGAGCGCACGCTGACAGGTGGACAACTGAGGGAAAACAAGCGTTTGAACTCCTGTTGTGAGACTAACAAAGACGCAAGAAACGGCAGTCGCACATAACTTAACACACACGGGGACACAGAGCGGCGCCGGGTGCCAGGCGACCACCTGGCTGTTTGAATATCCTGCTATTAAAAGTGTTCACAGGAGCAGGCCGTGTGAGGTGATCTGGACCACATGACTGGAGACTGAAGGGGAGTGCATGTCTCACGTTAGGAGACGACCTCAACACATAGAACCAAATAAAATCCGGACCGCTCCAGTTGTCCCTCCCGGGCCTCGAGTCATGTCCCTGCAGAGACTCTGTCCTCGGACTGGATTTTATAATAATGCAGACGTGTGTTACATTTGTCGTTGTTCATTAAAAACAGCGATTTTAGAAACTCTAGATTAAAAGTTGATCACATTATTCCAAAGCTCCTTTGTTTCATGTGCAGTGACGTTTTACAGGCATGCATCTGATCCACACTGAAATGTTCAGTCTTCTGAGGTGGACTCAAAAAAATGCACAAGGGTTCAGTCAGTCCTGAACAGTCTGCAGACTGAACGGTGGCTGATGGAGGACTGGAGGGTTGAGACAGTCAGAGGGGACAGGAGGACAGCAGGACAGGAGGACAGCAGGACAGGAGGACAGGAGGGCTGCAGGGTCGAATAAGAACCAACTCATCCCTTTCACACGCTGCCGACGAAGCGGCGGGAGCAGCTTGGGGTTAAGTGTCTTTCCCGTGGACACATCGGTCACACGTGGCCCCACCCCCCGGACGGTGTGAAGAGACACAGTCAGAGGGGAATATTTGGTGTCCCATATAGCCTCAGAAGTGTGGTGGAGTGGATGTGGGTCAGGAGCAACGCTGCAAACTTCTGACCTTAAAACCACAGAGGCGTAAATCACCGTCACGTGAAAAAAGAAAGTAACCCTGCACTGCTGGACTCTGTGTGTTTCTCAGCTGATGGATGCCTTCGCCTCGGCGTGTGGACTGGACACAGCCTCCCGTGTCCTGATTAATTGATGGCAGATACAGCAGTTTAAGCTCCCTGTGCTCTTAGCTTGTCTGCCTCTCCGTGTGCAGTCTGTGGCAGCGCTACTACGAAGGAAACGGCGAGGACGTTTCCAGCACTTGCAAGGACGCCTTAGCCTCAGCGACAAGGTGATAAACACGCCGCTCTCCGTCCCCTTCCTGTCTCCTCTACTGTTTCTGCTGCAGTCTAAAAAGGCCGGAGCGTGCTGCATAACACAGTGTCATCCCCTTCGTCACCTTCACACAATATCAGGATGTAAACAGAGAGGGACGTTGAACTCTTCTGGGTTGGTTTGTTCTCGGCTCTGTGTTCAAACTGACGGGATGGAGCGTTTTATTCCCCCCCCCCCCCAATGAACCCCTCCCTCTTCAACCGTTAGTGTTGTTACAATGTGGGAGAGGAGAGGAGACCCCGCCCCCCACGTCTAGGTGCATTAAAGCGTGCGAGTGTCGAAGCAAGAGAACAAACTGAAGACTCTCCAAAACCGCTCTTTCCGTCCCTGCTGGTTAAAATCAGGACGGTTGAGACAGATGAGCTCAGGAGGGAGCGTTTGTTTTGATTTAAAAAGGAAGCCTTTAAATAAAGTGGACAATTTGCATAGACAAAGGCGAGTGTGAGTAATTGAATCACCCAGTTATGACGCCTGACAAATAAATAAAGCAACTATTAACATCCAGATTTATCTTAACGTGAAATATACAGGTTAACACACAACACATTTTAGCAACACGTCGCTGCTAATCTCTGACATTTCACTTCTACATAGTTTACTTCTATGCATTTATTTAGAAAACTCTATATTTAAAACGTATTTCAAAATAAAAGCCCTCATAGTCAGCAGTCTGTTTCTAAGCCAGCATGAGGAGAATCTGATATTGACTTCTGTGGGTAGCTGTAGCGTCGTCACATTAAGTCTTTTTCAGCCTGCCAAGAAAAAATACTTTCAAGGGACCTTTGAGACCGCCGACACTGAATTAGATCCTCCGTCTGCAAGCGGAAAATGAAATAAAAGATTTGAAATGTCCCAAGGACAAGAAGCCACCAGGAAAAACTCTAACAGTGTCCCTTTAAGTTTAGGATTTCTATTTCAAAGATTGCTGGGGTCCATCTCGAGGAAACAGGAAACCAGGGAGAGAAAGAACATGCAGGAAAGGAACCGCGGGTCGGACTTGAACCTGGGACACCAGCATGGAGGCCCACAAGGGGCGTGGCCTAACAGCTAAGCCATCTGCATTTTCGTCGGGTTGAATTTCTGCTTCATCGTTAAGTTTAAACAGGATGAAGCCAAGATACTCCGGTTTGGAGGGTCAGCTACACGCCTTATCCTTCATCCAATCAAAACTGCTGAGTCATCAAAACATCCCCCCCCCGTACAGTGTGTGTGGATGGAGACATGAGCTAATCACACCTGTTTGGTTTTTTGAAGCAGGCTGTAAACATGTTCATGTCTGCTGTAAAAACAGGCTGTTTGAATGGGTGTGTATGTGACTTCCTGTGCTGCTGCAGCCAGCCTCTAGTGGACACTCCAGGAACTGCAGCCAGCCTCTAGTGGACACTCCAGGTACTGCAGGGTTCTTACACTCAAGCATCGGCCTCATTTATCGACGATGGAGGTTGAGTTTGACTGTTGACATGGAGGAGGCGGGGCTTGTGACCTATATAACAAGTCAGCAGAGGGAGCTCTAAATCATTTCGCGATGCTTGAGACTAAAATCTGCTTTATGTCAGTTTTTGTGATTTTAAGACAATAAATTGTTTATGTAAAACTTGTTGTGCTGCCCCCAGGTGGCCAAACACTGCTGCTTCACGCCTCGACATCCAACTATTTAAACAGCAGTCCAGATGTTTTTTCGTGTTTACATTTTTCAGTCTAGGTGATTTTTTTGTTGATATCTTTGCTTTTTATGCAGCTTCAATGAAACCATTGAACCTTACAGGCTTAAATCCAAGGACTCAGAACTATCGATTAAAGCGCAATGAATGTGAAGGGAAATACATCCAATTTTCTGATTGGATATTTATAAGATTGCTTACTTGAACAGATGTGTGTGTGTGTGGGGGGGGGGGGGGGGGGGGGGGGTCTTAGGGGCCACTTTGAACCTGTTAAATGCTATTAAATGTTTTTTCCCCCTTTTCTTTAAATTGTAGAAATAAAAGCTGCTCTGGGGTGATATTGCATTCATGTGCTCCCTCGTTCTCCCTCCCCCTCTCTCCCTCTGCATGCTCTCATCTCGTCCTGCAGGAATACACTCTCCTCCTCTCTGCCGCTGCAGCCCGACTCTGACACAACCGGCATGTCTGCACACTGAGCGCCGCGCACTGACACACAATCCCTCTGCTGAGACCCACAACTTGTGATTTCTTTCTCCCTGTCGAAGAAGAAGAAGGAGGAGGGTGCTTATTCCGCTACTGCTGCTGCTGCGACGAGGCTTTTCTTGGAGGGCTGAAGACTTGGAGGAGGATCCAAAACAAGGTAAACGATGTCCGAGCAGGCACGAGACACGGCTGTGTGTTTGTGTGAGGGTGTGCGTGTGTGTGTGTGGCTTGACTGTACGGGACGGGGATGGTGATAGGTGCATGCACTTGGTTACAAAAGGTGCGGATGCCTCCATGCACTTCCCGATGAGGCTGCATGTCGCGTGCCTCGGCGTGTTGGTGCAGTCATTTAACAGGGAGCATACGGCGCCTGCGGTGACGTTGGTCTAACAGTGCCGAAATGCTGCACCGCACAAGGAGCTGAGAGTGAATACTGTAAAAAAGGGTTCATGCGAGGAGAAGCTGCTGGTGCTGCATGATGATGATGATGATGATGGTGGTGGTGATGGTGATGAGGAAGAGGAAGGGAACCAGGAAATGATTTGAAGGCGCTCAGCTGCTGCAGAGGAAGGCGCTCAGCTGCTGCAGAGGATGGAAATGACCCGAGCAGCGATGAAATAGTCGTAACGAGTGCAGCAAGTTTGAGCAGGAGGAGGATCTGTTTTGTTTTCCTGCATTTGCTGCAGTGGGGATGAAGGCTGCTGTCAAATACTGCACAACTAGCCGAGGGTGACACCGAATAATCTAATGAAGTGAAATAAACTCGCTTCAACGAGGCACTTTGAAAGTCAAATATACATTTATCAAGAATATTACAAAGATTAAAATTATTGAATGTACTTGAGGTCTGCAAACTCTCATCTGAGTACAGTTAGGTTGTTCTAACTTGGACATATCCATATAATCTTTTCATATTTTGACTGCAAGCTGTGAAAAATACTGAATTGGACAGATAGGATGTGATCATGCACGTGAAGGTAACACAAAGTGTGAAATGAGAAGCTCATAGGTCCAAGGTCAGACCCTGCAGCAGCTCCAAACCTCTTAGAGAGTCTTCATTCTCTCCGAGGCGCGTGCACACACTCAAATCACGCCTTCCTCTTTGACCCTGATTTTCCTCACATTTTAGATTTTATAATTTATTCGGGCGAGTTACTTCCACGAGGCTCGGGTCGCTCATCGGCGCCCAGGCAGCGTCAGCATAAATCAACACAAGATGAGCGTTGGTTGTAAATTGAGGGCGCAGGTGCCTCGGCAGAGACTCGGGACGCTGTGAGGGGGAAGAGCGAGTTTAATCCTCGTCCTCGCTCCCTGAAGAGGAGCAGATCTCCTTTAAGGCTCTTTGGGATGTAAATGTGGACTGCTGGAGGAGCAGGGTTTGCATAAGTTAAAGAGATTGTGCTACAGAGCTTCTTTCAGTGATTTGTGCAGCTTTTTGCAAAGCATGGATCTCCGTCTGGAGGTCGTTTCCTGTATGCATCATCATTACCCCCCCCCCCCCCCACCCTCCCTCCCTACCCCCCACCCTCCTGTCCCATCAAAGTGTTGTGTATGAAAATCAGTGGAGTGAAACTGCATGTCCTAACAGAGGTATTCATGCAGTCAAAGCTTGTGTATTCTGTCCTCCGGCTGCAGGTCTGTCCCTGATAACGTGACCAGTGAAGGAAGAGAACACAGAACTGCTTCATCATGAATTTTGTAATGAAAGCTGCGATGGGAGGTGAGTATCTGCCGGAGCTGGACGTTGATTTAACAGCACTGCAGTGTGGAGGATTTAAAGCCCCACTGTGCAAGCACCGGCCCCGCTAGTAACGGGGACGCTGGGCTGAGATAATCCGTCCTGCACCAAACTCCTGACTTTACACATCAGCTACGCATTCGCTCCCCACCCTCTCCTTCTCTCTCTCTCTCTCCCTCTCTCTCTCCCTCTCTCTCTCCTTCTGCATCCATCTTTAAAAATCTCCCTCAGGGTAGGACATGTTTTATGTAAAAGTGTCATCCAGTCAGTCAGGTCGTTGGCGATGACAGATTTCTGACCTCCCGTGTTCATTGTTTGTTCCACTAGAAAAAGTGTGACCACGTATTCCTTAGAAAGTGAAATCAGTGTGCAGGAAGTTGGGACAGATGAAACAGGACAGCAGTTTAACAGCACCGTGAAACCCCCCCCCCCCCCTCGGATGTCACAGAGATCACTTCTCAGGACTGCAGCACCTACTTTCTGGCCTTCATTTTATGAACTTATAAAACAGGCGGGCTGAAATGTGACGAGCTGAATGTTCTCCTGGTCCTTTCATCGTTTTGTTTTGCTAATAAAAAAACATGGCAGTCTCCTTTATTTAAGCTATTTGTCTGCGTCTCCTCGGCCCTGACTTTTGTCCTCTAAAGCCTTCAGGTACTACCCTGTAGAGTTTTATCTCGGCTATTATTTGCCCCCTAATTAGTCCTCGTTATGGCCCTGTAACACATCCTCCTGGTCAGCTGACGCTTGATAGGGAAAGGCAGCAAAGTGGCCACAGCAGAGACGCTGCATGGGGCGCTCAGGCGTCCGCTCTGCTGAGCTGTTGTTGTCGGGCAGTTACAGTCGGGACATGGAGTCCAGGCTGAGCCCCGTTGTGCCTCATTGGGATGCAGAGGGCGCCAGCGCTGCCTCTCTCTCTGCATAGCGGCTGTGTGCCTGCGCTATGAATTCTTAAATCAACTGCACTGCATCTAAAGCTGCTTTTACTCAAAGTCACGCTGCACTCAGCCTGCAGACTGTGGGAATAGATTTGAGAGTGTGGGTGTTTGCCTGTGCCACAGAGATGCTTTATAGATATTGTATAAGGACATAGAGTGTGTGTGTGTGTGTGTGTGTGCGCTCCAGGAGAGATGAATTATGGAGGCTTTAAGGTATGGATTTTAGTGTGCCTGAGAAAGATAAGAGAGCGAGAGAGGATGCAAGAGAGAGCGCAATTATGTGACTGCTAATCAATACGTGTGTGCCTGTCGGCCTGATTCTTTTATTTTATTTATTTTTTGCTGCCATTGCAGACTTTTTTTTGTTTGTTTCTTCTGGTCGTCGTTTGCAGCCCGGGACACATCGTGACCTCTTTCATTCGGAAGTGCTGACAGTAAACCGCGTCTTAAAAGCTCCCGGGGGGAGGAGAGGGGGGGGGTAATGAAACAAACCAATTAGAGAGTTGATCAATAAGCTATCAGCTGAAGGGTTGGTGCTTGTCAGTGGAAACATCCATATAATTGAAATCTTTTGATGCATTTTGGCGTCGTGGCGTCGTGATCAACCAGAGAACCTGAAATCATTGGTCTTTGATCTTACTTTACGCCGTCTCTCTGCGACTCTTAAAGGAGACCTATCCTGCCCGTCGATCTTTAAATGTTTACTTATAATGTGCTGCTGTCTGTCTGGAAACCTCTGGAAGCTTCTTTTAAACGGACAGTACACAGTACGGTAATTTCTGCTGCGCTGATCGAGACGTTACGAGACCAAAGGTCAGGTTCTGCCAAAGTATCGGCGCAAAAAAGTGAGCGGAGCTGTCGGACTCTGAGAAGGACACGCCCACCTGGAAGCTCAGTCAAACAGTTCAAACCACGCCCCTATAGACCACGCCCCCTATAGATCACGCCCACTCATCGGGTTAGGGCTAGATTCGATCGGATTGGATCAGGGGGATCGATAGGGTGCATGTAGGGGGTGTGGTCTGTAGCAGCTCGGCCCTTCTTTGGCCAATCGGAGGAGAGTCTGCATGGGGGGGCGGGGGGTGGGGGCCTTAAAGAGACAGCAGCTTTAATTAAACTTCGCAGGCAGAGACTGAAATGAGGGATTTTACTGACGCTAGTCTGACATAAAAAACGAGTTTTTCGAGCTGCACATCTCGTCGCAGTGCTACGTACAGACGAGTGTTTAATGGGGAAAGTGAGGATAATAGATCTACTATGAACTTTATTCTGCATATGTGACCTTTTAGCTTCAGCCTGTTTGGAAACCTGTTCTTAAAAGTCTGCACTCTCAGACTGCTGGACCTTGTTTTTGTTTGGCGTCTGGTTTGGGTCTGTATTTGCTGAACTGCCAGTTTGTACTTTTTGCTGAGTGTGTCGGTGGACGACAGGCGGGGTGGACGAGTCTCCGTGATGCTGCCGGTGCATTATTACCCTCCCAGGCGTCTGTGGTCACAGAGAGTTGGAAGAAGAAGCGTTTCTTTGAGATGACTGTCAAACACGCAGACTGCAGGCCGCACAGTTCAGACTGCTCGTACGCCTCTCAGTTTCCACATGAGGTGCATCATCCATCACTTTGGATGTGAAGTTCTGGATTGCGTGACGACAGAAGAAATAGCTGGAATTAAAGTTTATTTCACAGATTAAACTCACAAACCAGCTGCTGGCTCGAGGCGACAGCTGCATAATGTTTTTTTTGTTGTTGTTGTCTGCATTGAGATAAATAAAAAGAAATTATAACACACTTTACCACCAGGCCAACATTGTATGATGTCTCTAAAAAAAAGACAAAACGCATTATTTAAAGATTTTATCCACAACTTAACGTCAGTATTGTGACAAATGCACAGAAGGATTTCGTGATAAAATCTTCTCTGTACTCTGCCAACTTTAGAAATCCTCTTTAAAGGACAGTCTGTAACTCTGCCCCTAGTGTTTAAAATGAGTACTGCAGTCTACACTCTAATCATCACAGAGAGCTGTCTGGCTCCGCCCCCTCCTCTCACACAGGTCACCATGTGGTGGACACTGTAGCTTCAGTGTTTAGCCAGCTCTGCATGTGGTGGACACTGTAGCTTCAGTGTTTAGCCAGCTCTGCATGTGGTGGACACTGTAGCTTCAGTGTTTAGCCAGCTCTGCATGTGGTGGACACTGTAGCTTCAGTGTTTAGCCAGCTCTGCATGTGGTGGACACTGTAGCTTCAGTGTTTAGCCTGCTCTGCATGGCTCTGTAAAGCTTTCTGCGTTCTAACCTCTCTCCATGTTTCAAAAGCATCTCCAACATTGATGCTAGTTTGAGCAGTTTTCTGCTGCTGGAGCTTGATTATTAAGATGATTATTAAGTTGTGATTGGTGTTTTTATGATTAGTGATCCGTAGTGCACAGTTGTGATTCCGGGGGGGGCATGATACGAGCCCTCAGCTCATAACCCGGAGGACTCCTCCTGCATTGATTACTTCTGCTGCTGAGTGCTTCTGAGTGCTGCTGACTCAGCACTTCCCAACTTCTGAACCCTGAAGTTAGTTTGACAGAATCGGGAGGGGGTGGTGGAGGAAGAGGGAAGGAGGGGGGGCAGTAAGTGTGGGAGACATTAGTCCCGAGGTGCGGAGCTCAATTAAACCCTGACGTCCTCAGGCAGCAGTCAGAGCGAGACCACATCAGCAGAGGAGTCGATGCTTCAGAGCCAATAAGTGAACGTTGAGGTTTCAATAACCTCATTAAGAAACTACTTCGTTAAGTCACATAGATTAACGGCGTGTGGTTTGGGAAACAGTTTCCTACATAAATAAAAAGAGAGTTTGGCAAACACTGAAATAAACTTCAGCACCACAAAGATAAATGAAAGATGAGAAAGCAGGATAAAGATGCATGCATCTTGGAGTCTGACCCCAGAACTTGTAAGAATGCATGTCCCTAACCCTTCACGGTGTGTTAGCGGCGAGCTCGCTGCTGCTTAAAAATAGCTCATGACGATGACGAGCCTCGTCCTCGCTGCAGCCTTGTGGCAGACTCGAAGGAAAAAACAAAACATCTTTAATTTTTAAATCCGTTCGGAGGCTTTGAACGCGACGCGAACCCTCGGCACCCTTTTTTTAAAATTTTATTTGTTCCGCAAAAGTGATGCGCTCGTGAGGGGGGGGGGGGAGTTTGGAAAGCTCGTCACTGCTGCGACTTGAAAATGAGACGAGACAGAGAAAGGAAATGGAATTAAAGGAGACACGAGGCCTCGTTGTTTGCTTTATTTTTCAGTAACTGTCAGCGTGGATTACATCCAGAATTATCAACAAGCTAATGCGTCTTTTGTCATGTTGTGTGAAGCAATCTGACTCACTCAATGTGGGATATTCAGTGTAGAAATAAGGAGTCAGCAGCTTCATCCTTAAAAACAAACAGACTAACTCTGTAACGTCGCTCCGTTGTCCCTCCTGGGCTTCCGTACATGTGTGAGAGAGATTTGAGTCTTCTGCTTTGTTCTTGTTGACGTTTGTGGGCGGAGCTGGTGTGTTTCCTCCAGCCAATGACGGCGCAGCAGGTGAGTTTGTGAGAAGATACAATAAATGTAGCTGCAAAGAAGAAACGAATATAATCAGAGTGAGGAGAAACGTCAAGCGATAAAACTCCAACGACTTGTCGGCTTTCACCTGCAGACGTGGAGTCGGTCTGCTTCCTGTTGGACAGGCTGGCTCAGTTGGTAGAGTCGCTCGTCTCTGGGAGATCGGGGGTTCGATCCCCAGCCAGTCCGAGATCTCCTTGGGCAAAACACTTTGTGTGCAAACCCCCCCACGTCCAAGATTACGCCAAGAAGGGTTAGAAAAACCAAACTCTGCAGAGGTTTAGCATGGACGTCCAACATGGTAACAAGAAGAAAGGTGGATCTCCTTTGAAATGAAGGTGTGCGTCTGCAGTTTCTACTGAGTGAATCTCTCACACACTTCGTCCTGGGGCTAAACTCAGCAGTGCGTATCATGTGTATCAGTCCACAGCTGAAAATAGTCCCCGAACAAAAAAAAGAAAAAGCAGGCTGCAACAGGACGTTAGCAGACCATTAAAATAAGTAGTTTGAAAAGCAGGACCGCCTCTGTTCCTCTCGTGGGTTTAACAGTCGATGTGCAGAGCTCAGCCAGCTCTTTAGTTTACCTTCAGACTGGAAATGTTCAGGAAACTAGGCAGGGTCGATAACAGCTGCTGGACCAGTGCAATGAAGCGGCTTTATTCCCAATTTTTTTTCCCTTTTATTTGAAATATGTTCGTCTGTTCCTCGTCTCTAACTGGACTCTTCTCCTCTGTCGCCCCCCGGTGGTGGAACGAGTCCCTTTGCACCTTTAAGAAAAAAGCTAAAGACCCAGCTCTTTCTGAACACCTACGACCTTCATGATGATGATCGTGATGAAAGTTAGCATTGTTTTTTTGCCTGATCGTATGTTGAAAGGAAGACTCGAAGTGTCAGAGAGCGCTTGAGTTCGCACTAATGGACGCCGTTTTGGCAGTCCAAGCGTAGCGAGCAACACAGAAGATACCTCGTCTCCTCAAAGTGCACTCAATCACATTTAGCACAGCTCTAATGTGATTGGCTGAGAAAATCAGGTCTGCGTCGCTTGATTGGTCTGAAGGGTTACTGCTGACACACACACGCACACACACACACACACATCGACCCTTCACATCTTTTTCTTGTGCATCACTCTAGCAAATCAAATTCAAGGCATCAAACTGACCTTGAGCATCTCCGAGAGAACAAAGTGTGAGTGCGTGTGTGTGCACGGCTCTGTGTGTGTGTGTGTGTGCACGGCTGTGTGTGTTTGTGTGTGCACGGCTGTGTGTGTGTGTGTGTTTGACAGTCGACTGTCAAGATGCCATAAATAATGCATCCAACCATGTAAGTCATGAATGATGAGAGAGAGCTCGGCAGAAAGACGGAGAGAGTAAAGGCTGCCTTCTGACCTCGTCACGAGCCACCAGTTTCCTGACGAGTGTCGGACAACAAATCAACACATTTATATTTCAAGGAGGGAAGCTACAGTGTCCACCACATGCAGAGCTGGCTAAACACTGAAGCTACAGTGTCCACCACATGCAGAGCTGGCTAAACACTGAAGCTACAGTGTCCACCACATGCAGAGCTGGCTAAACACTGAAGCTACAGTGTCCACCACATGCAGAGCTGGCTAAACACTGAAGCTACAGTGTCCACCACATGCAGAGCTGGCTAAACACTGAAGCTACAGTGTCCACCACATGCAGAGCTGGCTAAACACTGAAGCTACAGTGTCCACCACATGCAGAGCTGGTTAAACACTGAAGCTACAGTGTGCACCACATGCAGAGCTGGCTAAACACTGAAGCTACAGTGTCCACCACATGCAGAGCTGGCTAAACACTGAAGCTACAGTGTCCACCACATGCAGAGCTGGCTAAACACTGAAGCTACAGTGTCCACCACATGCAGAGCTGGCTAAACACTGAAGCTACAGTGTCCACCACATGCTGAGCTGGCTAAACACTGAAGATACAGTGTCCACCACATGCAGAGCTGGCTAAACACTGAAGCTACAGTGTCCACCACATGCTGAGCTGGCTAAACACTGAAGCTACAGTGTCCACCACATGCAGAGCTGGCTAAACACTGAAGCTACAGTGTCCACCACATGCTGACCTGTGTGAGAGGAGGGGGCGGAGCCAGACAGCTCTCTGTGATGATTAGAGTTCAGACTGCAGTACTCCTTTTAAACACTAGGGGTCAGAGTGACATATTGCTCCTTTTATAACGGACAGTTTTGTCAAGCATTGTCCTTATTCCTGTTTGATAAAAACGTTGCCTTGTCCACTTGGTTCGATTAACAGACTCAGTTGCCCCGAGGAGAGAGAGATATATGTATATCTATATATCACTATATCACAGATATATCTAACTGTGGGAGCTATAAGACTGTCGATAGGGTTTGAATCCTGCAAAAAACCCAAAAACAAAACGAGCAGCAAACATACGCAGTGAGGTGATTCAGTTCCCTTTAACTGACACAAATGTGTCATCCCCCAAAATAAGCCGAGGACATGCAGCCCGCACCAGAAACCTGCTCTCAGGGAGCATCAGCAGAGAAGTGTTGACATACTGACGACTGCTTTACTCACTTCAGAAGAGGGGAAAAGAGCCTGAGAGAGGTCTGTGAATATGAGGTTGATCGTTCCACGTCTGTTGGGTCAGAACCACGAGTGTGGCAGAACCAGGGATCAACAGCTTTTGAATTCGTCCTAAATCCAGTCAGATATGCGCTGAGTGAACTTTAAAGGAGCAATCAGTAAGATGTGTAGTGACTGAGCTATATCATCAGACTTTAAGGACCTCTAATGAAGGTTTGGATGAATTAACTCAAGACCTTTTTTTTTCATTTTACTTGACCAGGGGTGATTCGACTCAGAGTTGTCGGTGTTGGTGCCATGAAGTCTTTTAAATGGCATTAATTGATGAATTGTTTCGTTCCTTTTGGATGCACCACAGTTAAGCAGCCAGAGTAGTGTAGAAAAATAATGACCTTTGAACGTCTCATTCACTTAAAAAAAAGCTCAGTTGACAAGTCCAAAGTTAAACACAGTGAAAATATCACGTTTAAATGTCTTTTTTTTTTTCGTTCAAAATTGTTCTTTTGATAAAATCCCAGCTCCATTACGCGGTACAGGACGATATCTGCAAAGACACAAGAGCTTAGTCCACAGAGGGCGCCGAAAACCAACAAACCAAAAGCTACTCTGACGATCTTTAAGTCGAAGTAAGTCATTTGCAGCTGATCAGTTTGACAGATTGTTTGTTTGCAGAGTAAATAAAAACACATACGAGAGCAGACGAGAGACGCTCCACCTGAGGGGAACTGAAGCTAACGATGGCCTCTGCCATATCTGCTCTCCCGGCACACTTTGGATTTAGAGCGGGGATTTGCCGGGGAACCTTGAGGAGGAGGAGGAGAAGAGAAGATGAGTCGCGTTTATCTGACGCTGTCAAGAGTTCAAGCATTTGGACGAGTTGGATTTTATTCTCGTCCTCTTGATCTCCAGACTTTTGATTCAACCAAGATTTTGCAAAGAAGGAAACAATTAGCTAGCTTAGAGATAGCTTTTTTCTTTTTTATTTAAGCAGCCGGCCTTGTGTCACCAGACACGGAAGTGATGTCAGCACCCTCCCCATTACTGAAGACATTACCTCGACAAGTCGAAGTGATTACGATCGATGCATCAGAAATCGGCAGAAGCTGTTTTCACGTCGGTGTGAGCGATGAGACTTTTTCGCCCGACGGCAGAAGTCGCTGTTCATGGCAGCTTGTTCTTCGGTGTGTGAGGACGTTAAAGAACGCTGGCTTTTTAAATTTTGTCTGATAGTGAAACGCCATTTAAATATACTAAACCTGTGATCCGTCTTTGGATATGCATGACGGAGAATCCCTCCACTGAGAGTCTCTGTGTCTGCGAGGACGTCGGCTCATCGGTTTGAATGACCCAATCATGATGAAAGAAGGCTAAACGCCAAGCCGTCAGCCTCCCGTCGCACAGCTTTAATATTGAATCACTCAGACGACCAATAAAACCACACGCAGGAAAACAGTGAAGAGCCACGGGACTCGATGCACGGCACAGCTGACAGGATGCCCGTGAGCCTAACAGAATTATTCTGCTTTGAAAGAGCGCCGCTGTATCTCGAGATTCTCACAAAGCAGGAGCCTCGGATCATACGTAGCTTTATATAACTCAGGCTCGCTCTCCCAGGATCACTCTCTCACTCTCTCTCTCTTTTTTTTATGTTTGAACAAAGACGATCTAAATGTGCTAATAAGATTTTGGTGGGGTTATTTTTGCTTCTACGGATTAGTTAAAAAAGGGAATCTTTTGAAAATGAGGCTCATAGTCTGTGAGTCACTGCTCTACATAGAAGTGTTCACATGAAGATGTTTGTGGTTCCACGATGGTGCAGGTTGCAGTATTAAACCCACATCACATAAAGCACTGTATTTTTGAATAATCCGAGGATACCGCTCTGATATATTTGTTTAGAATCGCTTCATTGGACTGTTAGTTTCATCAAAGATTTTTAATTGGCTCCCAATAAAGCCCCCGTCAGTGCCGGATGATGCTTCCTTCATGCGCCCCTCCAAAGCTCAGAAATGTTGATGATATTTGAGTTGTGACCAAGTGGCAACCTCCTTTGTTCACCTCAGTGATCCTGCAGTTCCGGGAGTGTCCACTAGAGGCTGGCTGCAGCAGCACAGGAAGTCACATACACACCCATTCAAACAGCCTGTTTTTACAGCAGACATGAACATGTTTACAGCCTGCTTCAAAACACCAAATAGGTGTGATTAGCTCATGTCTCCATCCACACACACTGTACGGGGGGGGAATGTTTTGATGACTCATCACTTTTGATTGGATGAAGGATCAGAGTGATTCACAATAAGGCGTGTAGCTGAGCTGATTGACAGGTGGGCGCCGTGTAACGGTTTGTCAGGAGGCTTAAAACCCGCCTCAGCTCTCAGCCTGTCGTTAGCTTGACTCAAAGTTAGCCTGAGACAGCATTTCCAGCACGGAGACCGCCATCCATGGGACTCCAGCGCCCCCTGCAGGGACACACGGGGGACTCCAGCGCCCCCTGCAGGGACACACGGGGGACTCCAGCGCCCCCTGCAGGAACACACAGAGGACTCCAGCGCCCCCTGCAGGAACAAACGGGGGACTCAAGTGCCCCCTACAGGAATAGAAATAGAAATAGTTTAGAAAAAGAGTCAACGATAGATGGTAAAATATGTAGATATTTTGTACAGCAGCCATCATTTGTCTTTGTTTTTGCACATTTTAGTACGTGCTTCTCTCAGTCGCTCATTCGATGTTCAGTCTGCTAGAGAGCTTGTGTGTCGTCGTTACAACCACACAGCTGGTAAGTCCGGTGTTTCCAAGCAGCATGTGAAGGCAGCATGAGTCATCAGACGTTTAAAGCGTTTCACAGGACAGGAAAATCAAGTTATTCTGTGTGAATATATTCTGCAGAAAAAGAACATTAAACACAAGAAAACTGGATCAAAACGGGGAACATGTATTTTTCATTTTGTGGGAAATGTAAATGAAACTCAAAAAAGCTAAATTATTGGACAGTTGAACATTTCCAAGCTGCAGACACTTCTTCTTAATTGCTCCAATTTATACAGCTTTGGCTCGTGTCAGCCTCTGACAGGAAATGAACTCGGATGCAAGCTGTTACCTAGCAACACGTGAAAAAGATGAACTCCATACAATATGTGTGAATGTTTGCAGGCTGAGGGGGGATTAAAGTTGCTCAGACTAACACTTAAACCACAAGAAATAAGCTGCTTTCTAATAAACCGACAACTTGTAAATGTTATCAGTCATAGTCAGGTACTTTGCAAACATCTACACACACACACACACACACACACACACAACCTGCACATGCATCCATACACACATGAGAAGTAATTGCAAATGAGCTCATGCATGAGAGCTTGAAAAGGAACTACCTAATTATTCATCTGCACATGTGCGTGCATGGACACTGTTCCCTTTAGCTCTGTTTCCTGCTCTCCATCTTTCCCTCCGTCTCTCACTCACACTCGTAGAAGAGAGGAGACGGTGTTGAGAGGAGTCCGACAGATGTTGCAACATCAGCTTCTTTGTGCTGTTTGTTAGCTGCTGACGCAGCACAGGGTTGTTACGGTTCAGTGGTAGAGTCGTCGTCGTCACTCAACCGGAAGGTCGGGGGTTTGATCCCCAGCTGCAGCCACGTGTCCAGTGTGTGTCTAAGCAAGACACTTCACCCCGCTGCTGTGTTAGTGGTGTGTTGATGGATGAGTTAATACTGATGGACTCTGCAGCAGCCTCTACCATCAGTGTGTGAATGATCGGTGTAAATCAATAAGCCTGTTCCTGCAGGGGGCGCTGGAGTCCCATTGATGTGTCAGCCTAACTTTCGGTCAACCTAACTGTGTGGATGGAGACACGTTCATGTCTGCTGTAAAAACAGGCTTTTTGAATGGGTGTGTATGTGACTTCCTGTGCTGCTGCAGCCAGCCTCTAGTGGACACTCCAGGAACTGCAGGATTTTGCAACCTCAGCATTGACTTCACACCCTTGATCTAAAGCCGTGTTTCCACCAAGCAGTCCGGTTTGGTTCAGTACAGCTCGGTTCAGTTTGGTGCGTTTCCACAGCTAACCGTAGCCTTAGATTTGGTAAGCGGAGTGAAAGACAGATGGAGATAGACATCACAGCATCCCAATATAATGTAGCCAGCTATTAATTTAAGTTCAGCGAAGAAGTACAGGACACAGTAAATAAAAGGCCCCCTTTAGGGTCACATCGGGACCATGTGCACTCCAACAGAAGGGTGCCAAAAAAGTAGAGCGGTACAGAACCCTTGTTTTGGTGCCATTTCCAACATTTGACGGTGGAAACACCAATAAGAGGGAATCGAACCGACGGCGGCCGGAGGGAGAAAGGTCACACGTGCAGGCAGCGTGCGTTGACGTTGATCAAACTACTTTTAATTGTTCTAATGGGTGGTTTTTTTTTGAGTCGTGCAAACTCACCACTTGGCCCCGTCCCTGACAGCTTTCTGGATGTTTTCATTTTTCCTCTTTTCTGTTCCTCCTGCGCTCATCCCTCTCCCTCCTGTCTTTTATCTCTCACCATTTTGCTGCAGTTCATTTTTTTTTATGCTGATGAGTCAAAACACTAAAGATACCGGGGGGCAGCTGCTGAGTGCACGTCTTCCTTTCTTTCTTGGATGTTTGCTTTCTCTCCTCAGATGCCCTTCCATCTGCAGCTCAACCTTTCCCTCCTTCTCCTTCCCTTTTACTCTTAACACCTCATTTCTCCCCCCCCCCCCCCCTTTCAATTTGTGGATTTTCTTCTTGTCACTCCCTCCATTTTGTCCGTCCCTCCATCTTTTTTCAGCTGTCTCCCCCTCACAGAAACTGTTGGGTAATCCCGCTAACTGGAACATCTCAGTTAATTGGACTCAATCCTTCCTGACAGTTTCCTTCTCTCTTCATGCTCCCCTCGATTTCCTAAATATATCTTCTCCCTTTTTTTCTTTTTTTTCCTCCTCTTCTGCGTCCTCGTTACTCCGAGCTGTTCCTGTCTTTGTCCAAATCCTCCACTCCACTGGCTTCTCGCTTCATTTTTTCCTTCCTCGTTGACGCTCGCCGACAGCTTTCCCCCGTTTCTTTTTACTTCTTTGCTACTCTCAGCATTTTCCTGCCTCGGTATCACCAGGCATTATGTCCCTCCTGCAGGGACATTAAGAAGTCTTGCATAAGACATTTTCCGGGTGCCTTGTTGTGTTGTAGTCAAAAAAATTCAGATTACTGTACTTTGCACTTTCTCGCCCTTCTTTGGTCCTTCGTCCTGCATCATACTCAGAGAGAAATCACCCGTCAGTCTGCTTCTCTGTCTTTACCAAAAACATCAGAGCTGGATGTCAAACTGAGGACAGAAGATGTTCCATTTCTGCATCATCATCATTACCTTCCGGTCTTGTGGGAAAGGTCTTTGATATGACCTTCTCACCTCCAACTCAGACGACTTAAGCTTTTTTAAAGGGGTGGGATTACACTGAAGCAGCGTCCTCTGGTGTTGTAAGATGTGGACGTTTTAAAAACTGCAGTTCCACAAGTGTCCACTAGGAGTGGACTGCAAAACACGTTATTGCTCCATCGTGAAATTCCTCGTCACAGCACAGTTTCTGTCAAACAGACGATACCATCCATCCATATGTTATTATAACTTTTATTTAACCAGGAAGAGATTGACTGCACAGACAACATCCACCAACCAAAATCCAAGGAAGCTTCATGTTTCTAGATTGATCCAAAGCGACCGCCAATGTGTTATGTTTGTGTTTTATTCAGTCTGTGGAGAAATGTGCAAAAACACTTCATCCTCGTGGAGGCGCCGGACATTTCCTTTCATGAAAAGAAGAAGCAACAGGCTCATCGTTTTTTAACAAACCTTCCTGAGCTGTGGAAAGGAAACAGAGACAGACTAAAACTAGGCTGAGTGACCACAGAAACACAACACTGAGCTCCCCAACCTTCAGCGTGGTGATCTGACACTACTGCTACATGACGTCCGTGATGCACAGCCTCCCACACCCGACTGTGTCGACCACCACAACCACCACCGCCGTCCTCAGTCAAGCACGGTCTGCTCCACCTCAGCAGCAAGGAAGTGTGGACAACAGGCACACGAGGAGCACAAATGAGAAATCCTTCCACCCATCTTCTCTTTTGTAAAGTGTCTCCAGAATTGGCTCTATACCAATAATGATTGATTGATTGAAACAAACCTGGAATGGAATCACGTTCTCCTCCTCGCTCAGAGAGCTGCGTTTCAAAGACTCAAGCAGGAAAACCCCATTTCCCAAATTCGTTCTGCAGAGCTTACAACAAATTAATCTGACTCACTGGTAACAGAAAACAAAAAAAAAAGACCACTCCATGATTTCAGCAACAATAGAGCTGCAACATGGCGAGGAGAGGAGCAAGCTGCTGGGCTCACCTCAGGCCAACTCACAGAGTTGTGTGTGTGAAAATCCATTTATCAGTTAAAGGCCTGAAAAACTAACTAGGAGTAAAATGCTGACTGGATTTGACCTTCTGTGTTTCCTTCAGAACGGGGCGGTGAAGCAGCCACAGAAAGGTCATGGCTAATCAGGGGGCAACATTTGAAATGTTACATTTACATGAAGGTCGATTAGTGAAGCACAAATCATCATTCATCAACACTGACATGGAAAAAGTTAATTTTAACGTCTTTATGAGAACACATTACACGTGTAAAATATCAAATCCTGAAAGCAGCAGTATGTGACTCTGCCCCCTAGTGTTTAAAATGTGTACTGCAGTCTAAACTCTAATCATCACAGAGAGCTGTCTGGCTCCGCCCCCTCCTCTCTAGAGTGGACGCTCACACAGGTCACCATGTGGTGGACACTGTAGCTTCAGTGTTTAGACAGCTCTGCGTGTGGTGGACACTGTAGCTTCAGTGTTTAGCCAGCTCTACATGTGGTGGACACTGTAGCTTCAGTGTTTAGCCAGCTCTACATGTGGTGGACACTGTAGCTTCAGTGTTTAGCCAGCTCTGCATGTGGTGGACACTGTAGCTTCAGTGTTTAGCCAGCTCTGCATGGGTCTGTAAAGCTTTCTGCGTTCTAACCTCTCTCCATGTTTCAAAAGCATCTCCAACATTGATCCTAGTTTGAGCACAGACTGACTGCACGTCTGCTTTTTTCTCCGTTTCTCAGGAGGTCCTCCTGATGTGGGCAAGATGCTGGGCGGGGAGGAGAAGGAGGAGGACCCCGACGCAGCAAAGAAGGAGGAGGAGAGGCAGGAGGCCCTGAGGCAGCAGGAGGAGGAGAGGAAGGCCAAGTATGCCAAGATGGAGGCTGAGAGGGAAGGCATGAGGCAAGGCATCAGGGATAAGGTACAAGCACAATGACACACAAAGAGCTACTCGCCCGTCGTTAACCCAACACGAGAATCTAATCAGGCTGTCACTGCCGGGAAATCAGCCAACAAGACACACAGAGACGAACAGGGAATAGTTCTAAAGTGAGTGTTTAGTCAGCGTAGCAGAAATGGGAAAGTTGACAAGCAGAGACAAAAAAAAATGATATCATAGATTTGTGTTTATCCTCTGAAGACGTCACATCTTTGCTTTCATAACAGCGAGACTCTTTTCATAGCAGACGTGCGTTTGAAGAAAGACTGCTTAGTTTTCTTTCATGTTATTTTTAGCCGTTATAAAATAGATCAGTGGAGCACGAGGAAGCAGCTGCAGAAAAGAGAGAGAGGGGGGGGGGGTAGAAAGCAGCAGACGAATAAAATATTTGGCTGTGATGAAAAAGAATATGTTTGAATATTCAGACGGAAACGTCGGGGTCAGGGAGAGTGTTGTTGTAAAAATGTAAACGGCTATCCAGAAATAGGTCTTTGCAGAGAGCGTTGTTGAAGCGCTTGTGAAGTGGCTTCTCATCAAACAATTAGAAATTAATATTGATGCCTATAAAAGCAAATGAGACCTTCAGCGACAGGATTTTTTTAAATCTCTGGTGGGTAGGTATCAGACGATGAGACAAAAACAGCCCTTTAGACTTTTGTTGTGTGACGGAGCGTTAAAGGCAGGGTCGGTCATTTTCCTCCAGATCAACTTTTTAAGATTTGGGTTGAAACTGTCTTTAGGTCCTGACAGAAATGAAGAACTCATGTGCTCTGAAAAAGGAACAAAGACAATCCATCATCGGTATCAGCTTGTAAGTCTGTAAAAAGTTCGACCAATGTCTGCCACGAGGTCCCAACCTGATGAACCAATCACACGCCTCCCTGTCTCCCTGCTCGCTCTCTACCTCTTACGTTACACTCAACACTCATCACTGATGACAGAGTTTATACTGCTGGTTTACTTACCACTGAATGAGACGTGAGATGACATAGTTTCTACACAATGAAGAGCTGAGGTCCACTTCTGGAGCAACGTGATCGTGCACGTCAGTGAGGGGGGCGTGGCTTGAGATGGAGCACTGAGGGAACGCTACTTTCAAAATCATGCTAGTTTTCAAAAATTACCAACCCCGCCTTTAAAAATAAAGACAGATGACATTTCTGTTGCTTGAACAGAAGAGGGTCAGCAAATAGGTAAATCGCCCCGTTTGTCCACAGGGGGGCGCCAAAATCGATAAAACCTGAAAGTTCCTAACAGATGCTTTAATTGCAGTGAATCGTGCCCGAGACCACCTATTTTATCAGACTTACAGAGTACGCTTCCAGTTGTGTTAGTGCACAAACAGCTGCTTAAGCCCCTCTGCTCCTCCTCTCCCTCCAAGTTATCCCACCTTTCAGAAGCGTCACCATGACAACGGTGTTTGCGTGGGATTCAGACTTACTAAGATCTTAGATTTAAGGATGTAACTACTGCCTACATCAAAACTAGTTCACCTGGTGCAACACCTCCAATGTGCGTAGAGTTTAAACTCCGTCCTTTTTCAGGATTTGGTTTAAACTCGGAGCTGCTGCAGTGCTTCATTTGATATTCATCAGTTATGAAGCCTCTTCCTGGTTTGCATCACATTTTTCAACCTTAAAATTCTTCCTTCGGCTCGTGGCTTTTGCATTATGACGCAGCAATAGTGTCTGGATTCTCTTATCTAATGGCATCGTGTTTACTCTAAGTCCCCTTTGCTCTCATGCGAGGCCATCGGGCTTCAGTTCTGGTAAAGGCTTCAGTGCTGCAGACACGCACCCACACACACACACACACACACACACGCAGACAGACAGGCAGTGTGTGGGTAGGGCGGCTCTGAAGGGAGTACGGTGAATCAGCAGGATGAAAAAAGCAACCCCCCCCCACACTCCCCTGGACTCCTTCATTCCCCTTAAGTTCTCCCCGAGGAGCAGAGCGGGCGAGGAACAACTCCCAGCATGCTCGTTACCAAAAGGTTTCTGTTCCGTCAGCCTCCTCCACAGCTCCATCCCTCTGTGGCAGACACTGCGAGAAATGTCCATATGATATGTTAGTCCAGTATGTAGTCAAATCTGTGTCTTTATGGATGTTCACACAGGAGTACGACAGAGCAATTATGATAATGTGGAAAGTTGTCATCGAGGAATTTAACGGCTCTGATGTTGTGCTGAAAATAACAATTTCACAGTAACCACTTTTTTCGCTTCACTTCCCCCCTGCATGCTGTCACTGATAATGTGGTTTCTTTAAAAGGCAAAGAGAATGCGTCCTTTTCTCTTTGCAGCTTTAGAGCCAACAGTTCTCAAAGGTGGACTAAATTTTATACGTGTGCCCTTGTCAAACTAACGCCAGCAGGTACATTTTCTTTGACAGACACAAACAAAGTGTGATCCCAAGAGAGAGAGAGAGAGATGTAACCAAAGCACAAGTTCTCGGTTTTTG
The DNA here is from genome assembly GCF_947650265.1 of Symphodus melops. Classification (NCBI taxonomy): domain Eukaryota; kingdom Metazoa; phylum Chordata; class Actinopteri; order Labriformes; family Labridae; genus Symphodus; species Symphodus melops. The sequence continues at coordinate 30,329,675 of NC_136692.1, read as the reverse complement.
ACATATTCCAAAGAATCGCTTTAAATGCACAGATGGAAACCACATAAAGAGAAACAGAAACAAACGAGGGCTGAGCTGCTGCTCACAACACAAAAACAGTAAAACGATCAAACGGACGGACGAGGAGCTGAACGTGTGTTACACTGATATTAAAGCTGTTTACTGCGATCCTTTATGGTTGTAACAGGAAAACTGTGGCTGCCCGATAACGGTTTCTGTGTTTGACCAACAGTATGGCTTGAAAAAGCGCGAGGAGGCCGAAGCCGAGGCAGCCGCCGCCGCAGAACAGCCCGCCGAGGGCAGCTTGACCCGACCTAAGAAAGCCGTGCCGGCCGGCTGCGGCGACGAGGAGGAGGAGGAGAGCATCATGGACCAAGTGATGAAGTACCTGCCAGGCCCGTTGCAAGACATGCTAAAGAAGTAGGCGAGAGCCAACGGACGCTAACGCTAACTAGCTTAGTTCAAGGGCTACCTTCACAGTGCTGGCTTGAATCAGGGGTTTGTTTTTCATCCACATGACTTGATTTAAACTTTGAGCTTCTCAAATAAAAACCTTGTTTTGGTCTTTTTACACATCGACAAATCGAGATTTATGGTGGGAGTAGGAGAGAACCAGCTGTGTGAATGGTAGCCGTTAGACTAAGCTAGGCTAGGTGGACGTTAGCTTGACTGACGCTAACATTAGCTCTGTTACACTGATGAAGCTAACAGCAAGCAGAGGGGCTAAAAATAAAAAAAAAACACAACGTAGGATGGTTTATCCTTCTAGTCTGAGCAGTTTTAAACTCATTTTTCTGCCGAACGAGCTGCCGAGCTTTCTCGCAGCGCTGAAAAATAATCTCCCCGTTCACTCTTATTTGTACATAAAATAAATAAAATATGTTACTAGCCTCGAGGTGGGCAAACAATCATAAAATATTATATGAAATTATTATGCTAACTGTGTGTCTGTCTTAAAGAACAAAAAAAAAATACATGTGATAACTTGATAAGCCATATTTTAAAAAGAAATTTAAAGACTGCTGTCGTGTGCCGTTTTGTGTTCGACCATGTCTCATGTTTATGTCAAACTTTTTGCACACAGTGTTACACTTTTCTGTGTCAGACCTGTCGTCCGTCTGCCCGACACACACACCCCCCTCCCCGTAATGCCCCCGACATAAAGTGTGGTCGACCTCCATGTAGTCTAGTGTTTGAAATGTTTCTACTCCCCCGTTCAGTGCGTCTCCTTCTCATGTCTTGCATGCCATTTGTCTGGACAAGTTTGTTGTGTGGAAATGTACTATCTCACCCCCCCCACCCCCCTCTTCTTTGTCATGCAAAAAATATTAAGGCAATAACTCCTAAGTTTGAGTGTGTTTCACCTCCATGTCGATATAACTGTTAGTGATATGAGTAGACGAAAAAAAAAGACTACGATACATATGCATTCAGGATGTTTAATTTGCAGGGTTTTTAGAGATTTTTTTTCATGTTGTTTCGTTGTTTTTGGATGAAGAATGACCGTGTCGCCGTTCCTACGACAGCCAAAACCTTAAGCTTTCAGCCATAAAACCAGAACCTACAGAATATATATACTCGTACTATCAGGATCTACTACTTCTGGAACGGATACTGAATGAATCTGAGTGAATAAATAGAACATCTACAGCTTTGTTTTGTCAGATACGGTTGGAGATAGAAGTGTGTTTGTGTCATGTGAAGAGCCTCTCCCCCCTCTGGTCCACCTTCGGTACTCTCACGGTGAAGTGAATAGTGCGTTAAAGAAGACACGATGATGACGTGGTTCCACTCGTTGTTGGTGTAGACGTGAGAATGAGACACAGATGGCGACCTGATATGCCATGAGCAATAAAGGATTATCATGTATGTTTCTGCCTGAACTTCAATAAAAACTTTAAACCTTGTTCACAGACAATAAAAAATGTGTCCTCTTCTGTTCTGTGTGGCTTTTTTTTGGTATATACCTGATCACATCGAGCCTTGCATTCCCGTCTGTAACCTGAAGCCCTCAGCAAAAACTCTGCTCCTCATTCCTCAATCAAGGGTGAGGGCCAAAGGTGACTTCTCCATCAGGCCCCACCTCTTGAACGACAAATAATCACACAGCGTTTCATACATGTGCGCCAATCATGGGAAGGGCTCATGATCACATTTGGATAACCTGAGTGTCTACAGACCCACAAAATACAAAATAAAACCATCCAGTCCTTTGTTTGTGGTCTGCAGAAGTCTCACAATTCAGAGAAAAATACTGTCTCAAATGTGCTCTCCTTGTGATGTCACAGTGGGAATCTGGTTTAAAAAAAAAAAAAAAAAAAATCTCCTCCCCTGGTGTCTCCACCCATGGACTCCACCTCCAGCCTAGAGCCAAACTTTTGCACAGGTCCGCCATTTTTATTCTCTCTAGTGAAGGAGTGATGTCAACTGGGAAAACTCAGGGGGCGGGGCTTATTGCATTTAAAGAGACACACACCAAAACGGTGCGTTCAGAGAGAGCTGGTTTCTACAGGAACACAAAGCTCGGACAGAATATGGCCTCTTTAAATCCTATCCTGGGAAGGCCTGCATGCACCTCACTGCTTTTAACTGCCCTTTCTCTTCTTGTACTAACAGTACACTCACTGCACTCTCTGCTTGCGTACACATTTCATAATATATAACTGAATGATTTTTTTCCCTATTTTACACGTATATATATAAGTGTGTGTGAATATTTATTTGTTGAGCGTCCTGAGGCCACTTGCAACAAAATTGTGTACTACTGAGAACCTCTCTTGTACAGAGTATGAATGAGAACAAAGGATCTTGAAATGTAGTACTACTGTCGGCCAGAAGAGGGCCGTCCTGGGATGACTCGATGCAGTGCATCCATCATGTCACTGGGTGTCGCTGTTGTCTTCATGCAAGGGGACAAAAAGTGTGGAGGCACAATTCAGAAGCACCCACAGACTGACAACAGCAACACGCCAAATACTCCTGGAGGCCGGGTCGTCACACTTTCTCAGTGCTGAAGTCTAAACATGGAAAAGACATAAAAATATAAAAACAATTTTCGTGAGTTTTAGGATGTTCTCTTCTCTCGTCGTGCTCTTTTATGTTATTGTGCAGATAGGCCTAGACTATGGCTTTTTAAAATGCTCTATTTGCTCTCCTCATGTTTTCTGTCCTCACTGTAAGATGTGCAGATGTCAGAGATACCTCCTGTTTAGATAATACCAATAAAAACAGTGCCCCCCAGTGGAAAACAATGAAGCTTAAACTTGAAATCACAATCAGCTTTATTGAGCTTTCCATCTCCAACAGTTCAACATTAAATCAACAATAAACTCTGAGGGAGAGACTTGGGGTAGACCCAATAGTAGTGCATAAATGATTAAATAAAGATGATACAATATGTTTTTTATGTAGGTAGAGTTCTTTACAGGATTCACACGAAGCAGTTTGCACAGACTGATGTCAGATTAGGAAGATAATATTACAGTGTATTTTATGTAAATATGAAAGAGAAAGGGATCATTTGCAAAACAAACCTCATTGATTTATAACAGCGCAAAGACAATATGTCAAACGTTGAAGCCAAGCAGCACCCACAGGTGTTGACAAATGAAGCCAAGGGCAAAATCCTGCAGTTGTAGCCTGGGCACATTGTGGTTTGACGTTCTCACCCAGGACAGTTTCCCACTTCACCTAAGTCACCCCAGTCCTTTTTGAAATGAGTCTGGACCCAGAGAATGGGGCAGCAGTTCTGGATGTGGTTCATGTACGGTTTTCTGTGTGCGTGGTAGTTTAAGCATTTGTGAATTCAAATGTCAAAATATCAAAGAACGTTTCTGCTCAATTTTGAAAAAAAAAAGTGAATCACAGAAAACGAGGTCCAGTTTCCTGGTGTTGAAGAGCTGATTTGATCTGATGCACCCTTTTCATGACTCTAAAGACTTATTCTATTGTTGACATATCCAAATACACAGAAGAAATAAACTATCTGTCAACTCGCTGACATATGGAAATGAAGGATTCAGTGGCTTTGGAAATATGTTTTTTCGAGGTGTGTCCTAATCACAGCTCACAGTGGCAAGCCAGGTATAGAAATTATACCAATGATTTTTCTGTGGGAGGAACTTCTTCCCAGATCAATCCATCCATTTACCTCCTGCTTATCCGGGGCCGGGTCGCGTGGGCAGCAGTCTAAGGAGAGATGCCCAGACATCCCTCGCCCCAGACATTTCTTCCAGCTCTTCCGGTGGGACCACAAGGCGTTCCCAGGCCATTTGAGAGACATAGTCTCTCCAGCATGTCCTGGGTGTACTCCGAGGCCTCCTCTTGTAGGGATTTGCCCAGAACACCACCTTGAATTTCCCTCAGGATCAATAAAGTATCTATCTATCTATCTATCTATCTATCTATCTATCTATCTATCTATCTATCTATCTATCTATCTATCTATCTATCTATCTATCTATCTATCTATCTATCTATCTATCTATCTATCTATCTATCTATCTATCTATCTATCTATCTATCTATCTATCTATTTATTCCAACAACAAAAACAAAGCTTCACTTCAGTCCTTTTTAAAATTAGCCTGGAAACAGAGAAGGGGGCAGCAGTTTTCTGTGTACATGGTGGTTTTAGCATTTGTGAATTTAAATGTCCAAACTTTTTCATAAATAGTTAATCGCCAAAAACTATGTCCAAAAAAGACTGATGTACTCCGGGTGTGATCATTTGACTTTGCTAAAGCAGGACAGGTTCTTTGACCTGTGGAGGTACATGAGTGGATGTAAAAGCCCTGTGATTAAAGCAATAGCTGTCAAATTGAGATATATAAAATGAAACCTCTTCAGCTGAAATAAACTCAGAAGTAGAACAGCAGCCATGTACAAAAACAAATTAATTGTTAGGACAATCATGATGATAGCAATGATTTTAAAAGCCTTTCTCTTCATTGCATTGCTCGTCCTCTTCCCTGTGTCTCCGTCTCCTGGCCCGGGGCGTTTCAAAGCCCAGAGAACTGAGAGGCAGCAGAAGAGTATGACACCGAACATCAACACAGTCTGGATAAAATAAAGAATAAGATACCGAGGAGCACTATAGGTGTAAACACTGTAGATGCAAGAAAGAAAAATTAATAGCCAGAGAACACAAGAACTGACCACCCTGTATCTCAGAGGTTTGAATCTCAGGAACACGACCGGGTGGATAACACCAAGGTAGTACTCAACACAGATACAGCTCTGGAAGAGAGGACGGGCAGTATAGACGAGGCCGAGAGAGAACATGAAGACCATCAAACATAGTGATGAATGTAACTTTACTGAAAGCCAAAACCATACGCCAGACGAAGCAAACAGGAGCTCAGACGTCGCCAGGTTAAGAGAGAAGATGTCTGAGGCCATCGTCTCCCTGGGACCTCCCAATATCAGCCAAATGACGTAACTGTTCAGAGGAAGACCAAGGATCATGTTGATGGATATCGACATTTCTGATAATAAGTAAGATGAAGCAGGAGAGCTTGATGTACAGTTCTGTGCACTGCTGGTGTTCATTGTGTCGCTGTAAAGAAGAAGAACAGATCGTTTCAGAAGCCTTTACAACAATCTTTGTATTGATAACTTTGGTCTTGTTTCAAACAGCTAATAATTCAACCATACTCAGATCTGAAAGTCTACACCACACAACATCCCTACAGACCTGAAGTGAAACTGGTGCCGAGCAGTTTCCTGGTGATGCAGTGTTGAAGAGTTGATTTGATCTGATGCACCCTGTTCATGACTCTAAAGACTTATTCTGTTGTTGACATATCCAAATACACAGAAGAAATAAACTATCTGTCAACTCTCTGACATATGGAAATGAAGGATTCAGTGGCTTTGGAAATGTGTTTTTCCAAGGTGTGCCCTGCTTGTCGCTCACAGTGGCCGCGCTAGGTTTAGAAACTGTACCATTGATTTTTCTGTGGGAGGAACTTCTTCTCAGATCCATCCATCCATTTACCTAAGGGTCGCAGGGGCAGCAGTCTAAGCAGAGACGCCCAGACTTCCCTCACCCCAGACACTTCCGCCAGCTCTTCCGGTGGGACCCCGAGGTACTCCCAGGCCATCTGAGAGACATAGTCTCTCCAACATGTCCTGGGTCTACCCCAAGGCCTCCTCTTGTAGGGACATGCCCGGAACACCTACCTAGGCAGGCTTCCAGGGGGCATCCAGACCAGACGCCCAAGCCACCTCCCTGGTGGCCGAGCTTCTCACCCTATCTCTAAGGATGCGCCACGCCACCCTACTTGTTTTTTGTTTGTTTGTTTTAAAGTTTTGTTTTCAGGGCTTTTTTGAGACTTTATTTTTGAGACAGGAAAGTGGATAGGGTTGGAAAGGGGGCAGAGAGAGTGGGGAGAGTCATGCAGGAAAGTCTTGCGGATGCGAACCCGGGCCACCCGCATGATGATTGTGCCTCAATACATGGGGACGCATGCAGTGCCACTGTGCTCCTGGCCCCCCCCGGGATCTTGTTCTTTAGGTCATGACCCAAAGCTCATGACCATAGGTGAGGATAGGAATAAAGATTAACTACTGAATTGAGAGCCTTGCTATTCGGCTTAGCTCCTTCTTTACGGAGGAACGGATCGATACAGCGATTGCATGGCGGGGATGCTGCACCATCTGTCTGTCAATTCCACGGTCCATCCTTGAACAAGACCCCGAGATACTTAAACTCCTCCACCTGGGGCAAGTAGTCCTCACAGACCCGGAGAGGGCAAGCCACCTTTGTCTGGTCGAGAACCATGAACTCAGATTTAGAGGTGCTTATCCTGATCCCAGCTGCCTCACACTCGGCTTTGAACCGCCTCAGCCTATGCTGCAGGTCCAGGTTCAATGGAGCGAACAGGACCGCAAAAAGCAGAGATGAGATCCTGTTGTCCCCAAACCAGACCCCCTCCGGCTCCTGGCTGCACCAAAAAATTCTGGGTGAATCTCATCCACCCCCGGTGTCTTGCCACAGATGAGCTTGCCAACCACCTTGGTGACTTCAGCTTGGGTGTTTGAATGGTCTACCTCTGAGGAGTAACCCTGTGTTTCCACAGTGGAAGACGTGATGGTGGGATTGAGGAGATCCATGACGTATTCCTTCCACGCCCGACTATGTTCCCAGTTGGGGTCAGCAGCTCCCCACCTCTGCTGTAAACAGTGTTGGTGAAGCATTGCTTCCCCCTCCTGAGGAGGACGGTTTACCAGAATTTCCTCGAGGCCGTCCAATCCTCCTGGCCTCCCCGAACTCCTCCCAGGGCCAAGTTCTTGCCTCCACAACAGTCCGGACTGCAGCACGCCTGGCCTGCCGGTACCCGTCAGGTGCCTCAGGAAGCTTGCAATGCCTGGTAGGACTCCTTCCTCAGCTTGACAGCCTCCCTTACTTTCGGTTTCAAACAATGGGTTTGGGGATTGCCACCACGACAGGCACCAGAGACGCTGCGACCACAGCCCAGAGCAGCAGCTTCAACAATGGAGGCAGAGAACATGGTCCACTCGGACTAGATGTCTCCAGCCTCCCCTCACTAACAGAGGGTTCTAACCAGACGTCCCCAGGAGACCCTCACTACACGTTTGGGCCTGCTGAGTCTGACCAGCTTCCTCCCCCAACAGCGCATCCAACACACCACCAGGTGGTGATCAGTTGACAGCTCAGCCCCTCTCTTCAACAGAGTCTCCAAGACACACAGAGGTCAGATGATACAACCACAAAGTCTATCATTGACCTCTGACCTAGGGAGTCCTGGTGCCACGTGCACTTATGGACACCCTTGTGCTCAAACATGGTGTTCGTTAGAAACTGTGACAAGCGCAGAAGTCCAATAACAGAACACCGCTCGGGTTTAGATTGGGGAGGCCGTTCATTCCAATCACCCCCCTCCAAGTCTCACTATTGTTGCCCACGTGAGCGTTGAAGTCTCCCAGTAGAACAACGGAGTCCCCAGTTGGAGCACCATCCAGTCCCCCTCCCAGGGACTCCAAGAAGGCCAGTGATCCACACTGTTGTTTGTTCCGTAGGACGAGACAACAGTCAGAGACCTGTCCCCAACCCGAAGGCGTAGGTACGCACATCTCTTGTTCACCAGAGGAATTCCAACACATGGCGGCTGAGCTGTGAGGCTTTAAGCAAGCCCACATCAGCCCACCATCTCTCAGCACGGGCAACTCCAGAGAAGTGAAGAGTCCAGCCCCTTTCGAGGAGCTGGGTTCCAGAGTCCAAGCTGTGCGTGGAGGTGAACTCCACTATATTTAGCCAGTACCTCTCGACCTCCAGCACAAGCTCAAGGTCCTCCCCCCCAGTGAGGTGACAATCTATGTCCTAACAGCCAGAAGCTGTGTCCGAGGATCAGGTCGCCGAGGTCTCCACCGTTGACTGCCATCCACTCCACACTGCACCCGAACCCTGTGGTATCATCTGTAGTCGGTGGGTCCACAAGAGGACAGGTCTACATCGTCTGTTCAGACTTTTTAAAAGTTTTTAGGTGAACCAGTTCAAAAACAAAGCCTCATCACCCTGTTCGAGAAAACCTCACCTCAATCAGTCAATTACAAACAAATCATGTTGATGTTATTCTTTTCATTTGATAAATATTTATTTTGGTTTTATGAATGATTTTTTGTTTTAATCTGTCTGACAGTTGGTAGATTGTTTTCAATCCCAATGAATTTGAAAAGCTAATTTTAAATGTTAACAACTCGTGTTGATTCATTTTTTGGAATTATTTAAATGACTTCTAAGAAACCATTTCACTCATTTCTGCTGAGAAGAACCTAACACACAGTCTGAATGGCAATAAAGGAATCTTGGTCCGCCATTTTTATTCTCTCTAGTGAAGGAGTGATGTCAACTGGGAAAATTCAGGGGGCAGGGCTTATTGCATTTGAAGAGACACACACACCGAAACGGAGCGTTCAGAGAGAGCTGGTTTCTACAGGGACGCAAACCTCCTCTGCTCGGACCAAAGCACAGATGTTTCATTTAGAGCACAGAGGACTATCATGAAGAATAACAGAATATGGCCTCTTTAAATCCTATCCTGGGAAGGCCTGCATGCACCTCACTGCTTTTAACTGCCTTTTCCCTTCTTGTACTCACAGTACACTCACTGCACTCTCTGCTTGCGTACACATTTCATAATATATAACTGAATGATTTTTTTCAATCCCTATTTTGCACGTACATATATATATATATGTGTGTGTGTGTGTGAATATTTATTTGTTGAGCGTCCTGAGGCCACTTGCAACAAAATTGTGTTCTACTGAGAACCTCTCTTGTACAGAGTATGAATGAGAATAAAGGATCTTGAAATGTAGTACTACTGTCGGCCAGAAGAGGGCCGTCCTGGGATGACTCGATGCAGTGCATCCATCATGTCACTGGGTGTCGCTGTTGTCTTCATGCAAGGGGACAAAAAGTGTGGAGGCACAATTCAGAAGCACCCACAGACTGACAACAGCAACACGCCAAATACTCCTGGAGGCCGGGTCGTCACACTTTCTCAGTGCTGAAGTCTAAACACGGAAAAGACATAAAAATATAAAAACAATTTTCATGGGTTTTAGGATGTTCTATTCTCTCGTCTTGCTCTTTTATGTAATTGTGCAGATAGGCCTAGACTATGGCTTTTTAAAATGCTCTATTTGCTCTCCTCATGTTTTCTGTCCTCACTGTAAGATGTGCAGATGTCAGAGATACCTCCTGTTTAGATAATACCAATAAAAACAGTGCCCCCCAGTGGAAAACAATGAAGCTTAAACTTGAAATCACAATCAGCTTTATTGAGCTTTCCATCTCCAACAGTTCAACATTAAATATCAATAATAAACTCTGGGGGTAGACCCAATAGTAGTGCATAAATGATTAAATACAGATGATACAATATGTTTTTTATGTAGGTAGAGTTCTTTACAGGATTCACACAAAGCAGTTTGCACAGACTGATAATAGGGAGGATAATATTACAATGGATTTTATGTAAATATGAAAGAGAAAGGGATCATTTGCAAAACAAACCTAATTGATTTATAAAAGCACAAAGACAACATGTCAAACGTTGAAGCCAAGCAGCAACCACAGGTGATGACAAATGAAGCCATGGGCAAAATCCTGCAGTTAAAACCTGGGCACATTGTGGTTTGACGGTTTTTTTTTCTCACCCAGGACAGTTTCCCACTTCACCTAAGTCACCCCAGTCCTTTTTGAAATGAGTCTGGACCCAGAGAACGGGGCAGCAGTTCTGGATCTGGTTCATGTACGGTTTTCTGTGCACGTGGTAGTTGAAGCATTTGTGAATTCAAATGTAAAATATAAAAGAACTTTTCTCCTCAATTTTGACAAAGAAGGTGAATCACAGAAAACGATGTCCAAAAAAGACTGAAGTACTCCGGGTGTGATCATTTGACTTTGCTAAAGCAGGACAGTTTCTTTGACCGTTGGAGGTACATAAGCGGCTGTATAAACCCTGTTAGAAAAGCAATACTTATCAATTTGATAAATATAGGAAAAAACTTCTGCTCGAGGAAACATTGAAGTGGAATTGCAGCCATGTACAAAAAAGAGTTAAGAGTCATGAAAATCATGATGATTACCATTATTTTAAAAGCCTTTCTCTTCATTGCATTGCTCGTCCTCTTCCCTGTGTCTCCGTCTCCTGGCCCGGGGCGTTTCAAAGCCCAGAGAACTGAGAGGCAGCAGAAGAGCATGACACCAAACATCAACACAGTCTGGATAAAATAAAGAAACAGATACAGAGGAGCTCTAACGGTGTAAACATTGTAGAAGCAAGAAAGCAAGATAATCAGCCAGAGAACACAAGAACAGACCACCCTGTATCTCAGAGGTTTGAATCTCAGGAACACGACCGGGTGGATAACACCAAGGTAGTACTCAACACAGATGCAGCTCTGGAAGAGAGGACGGGCAGTAAAGAGGAGGCCGAGAGAGAACCAAAAGACAAAGGAAAATAAATGCCACTTTAGAGAAAGCAAATACCATACGCCAGACGAAGCAAACAGGAGCTCAGAAGTTGCCAGGTTAAGGGACAACATGTTTGAGACCATCGTCTCCCTGGGACCTCCCAATATCAGCCAAATGATGTAACTGTTCAGAGGAAGACCAAGGATCATGTTGATGGATATCCACATAGCTTGTAATGAGAAAGATGAAGCAGGAGAGCTTGATGTAAAGTTCTGTGCACTGCTGGTGTTCATTGTGTCGCTGTAAAGAAGAAGAACAGATGGTTTCAGAAGCCTTTACAACAATGTTGTATTGATAACTTTGGTCTTGTTTCAAACAGCTAATAATTCAACCTTACTCAGATCTGAAAGTCTACACCACACAACAACCCTACAGACCTGAAGTGAACCTGGTGCCGAGCAGCTTCCTGGTGATGCAGCGTTGAAGAGTTGATTTGATCTGATGCACCCTTTTCATGACTCTAAAGACTTATTCTATTGTTGACATATCCAAATACACAAATGAAATAAACTATATGTCAACTCTCTGACATATGGAAATGAAGGATTCAGTGGCTTTGGAAATGTGTTTTTCCAAGGTGTGCCCTGCTTGTCGCTCACAGTGGCACGCCAGGTTTAGAAACTGTACCATTGATTTTTCTGTGGGAGGAACTTCTTCTCAGATCCATCCATCCATTTACCTAAGGGTCGCAGGGGCAGCAGTCTAAGCAGAGACGCCCAGACTTCCCTCACCCCAGACACTTCCTCCAGCTCTTCCGGTGGGACCCCGAGGTACTCCCAGGCCATCTGAGAGACATAGTCTCTCCAGCATGTCCTGGGTCTGCCCCAAGGCCTCCTCTTGTAGGGACATGCCCGGAACACCTACCTAGGGAGGCTTCCAGGGGGCATCCTCACCCTATCTCTAAGGATGCGCCACGCCACCCTACTTCTTTTTTGTTTGTTTGGTTTAAAGTTTTGTTTTCAGGGCTTTTTTGAGCCTTTATTTTTTAGATAGGAAAGTGGATAGGGTCTAGAGAGTGGGAGAGAGAGTGGGAGAGAGAGTGGGGAGAGACATGCAGGAAAGTCTTGCGGACGCGAACCCGGGCCGCCCGCACAAGGATTGTGCCTCAATACATGGGGACACGTGCTGTGCCACTGTTCTCCCGGCGCCCCCGGGATCTTGTTCTTTAGATCATGACCATAGATGAGGGTAGGATTGAAGATTCACTACTGAATTGAGAGCCTCGCGATTCAGCTTAGCTCCTTCTTTACCAGAACGGATCGATACAGCGGTTGCATGACTGGGGACGCTGCAGCAATCTGTCTGTCAATCTCCCGCTCCATCCTTCTCCCACTCGTGAACGAGACCCCGAGATACTTAAACTCGTCCACCTGGGGCAAGGAGTCCTCACAGACCCGGAGAGGGCAAGCCACCTTTTTCTGGTTGAGAACCATGGCCTCAGATTTAGAGGTGTTGATCCTGATCCCAGCTGCCTCACACTCGGCTTTGAACCGCCTCAGCCCATGCTGCATGTCCAGGTTCAATGGAGCCAACAGGACCACAAAAAACTAGACCACCTCCGGCCCAGCAACCAGTTCTTTTATGAGCCCCAACCCCAGACCAGGGGGAAATGGTCTGCTTCCCGTTGTGACAAACACCGGTGGTTAGCTTGTGCTAGCGTGCGTTAGCTTGAAATGTAGGTTCAAGCAGTAAATGTATACATGACATCCTACAGTGAGTGTGTACGTCTGGGGGCAATGAGCCCAGGAGCAGGGGCCACATTTGAATATTGTTCTTTCTTTTTAAAAGTTGCAACAAACAATTATAAAGATTCCACCTTCAAACTGAGCTGTTTTGTTTGACTCATGTATAAAATAAGGTAAGCAAATGTTTACAGTTCATGAGATACATGTTTTTTTATTGCATTTTCAACAACACTTGTATCTTGTACATCAAAGCAGCACATTAATAGAAGAAAATACAGATAATGCAGCAGTCTACAAATAAAATATTAAAACTATCTTAACAAAACACATTTTTAAAAGTTTATAGGTCAACCAGTTCAAAACAAAGCCTCATCACCCTGGTCGAGAAAACCAGTCAATTACAAACAAATTTGATTTAATTCTTTTAATTTGATGAATATATTTTTTGGTATTTTTAATTATTTGTTGTTTTAATCTATCTGACAGTTGGTAGATTGTTTTCTATCCCAATGAATTTGAAAAGCTAATTTTGAATGTTAACTAATTGTGTTAATTAATTCTTATGAATTATTCAAATGACATCTAAAAAAACCCATTTCACTCCTTTCTGCTGAGCAGAACCTAACACACAGTATGAATTGCAATGAAGGAATCTTGACATGTAGTACTACTGTCAGTCAGAAGAGGGCAGTGATGTGAATCGTCCATGCTGCCAGTGGTTGTCACTGTTGTCTTCTTGTGTAGAAACATTACACATTGGGCAGAGTGCAGATTTTATATCAAGCTTTATTTATTCCAACAACAAAAACAAGCCAAAAATAAAATCAATCAAACAATGGTGAACTATCTTACAAAACACAAATCAAGAACTAAAATAATAATAAACTCAGAGGGAGAACCCGGGGTACACCCAGAATTCGCTGAAGGGATTATGTTTCCTGTCTGGGCTAGGAACAAGCCAGAATCCCCCAGGAGGAGCTGAAAGACTCGGCCCGACTTCAGATCAGCGATGGCTGGATGAAATAAACAGAATATGTACAAGACTAAATAAGACAATAGTAGCAGTGGTCGTGCATAAATGATTAAATAAACATGATATGATAGGGTTCAGTATTCACAAACGTGCAGGTTCCCCATGCCAAGTGCACTAACATAACGCAACACCATCATGGACTCTGGCTTTTGAATTGATTGCTGTTTACAAGTCGGATGGTCTCTCCTCTTAGACTAGAGGTCCCAGAGTCCGTTATTCCAAAATAAATCTCCAACTTCTGAGTGGTCAGACCTTAGGAGAGTTTCCCGCTTCACTTCAGTCCTTTTTAAAATTAGCCTGGAAACAGAGAAGGGGGTGGCAGATTTCTGTGTACATGGTGGTTTTAGCATTTGTGAATTCAGATGTCCAAACTTTTTCATAAATAGTTAATCGCCAAAAATGATGTCCAAAAAACACTTAAGTACTCCGTGTGTGATCATTTGACTTTGCTAAAGCAGGACAGTTTCTTTGACCTGTGGAGGTACATGAGCGGATGTATCAACCCTGTTAGTAAAGCAATAGCTACCAATTCGAGAAATATAGTAAGAAACCTCTTCGGCTCGAATAAACATAGAAGCAGAATTGCAGTCATGTACAAAAACAAATTAAGGGTCATGAAAATCATGATGATAACAATGATTTTAAAAGCCTTTCTCTTCATTGCATTGCTCGTCCTCTTCCCTGTGTCTCCGTCTCCTGGCCCGGGGCGTTTCAAAGCCCAGAGAACTGAGAGGCAGCAGAAGAGTATGACACCGAACATCAACACAATTTGGATAAAATATAGAATAATATACCGAGGAGCTCTATGGGTGTAAAAATTGTAGATGCAAGAAAGAAAAATTATTAGCCAGAGAACACAAGAACAGACCACCCTGTATCTCAGAGGTTTGAATCTCAGGAACACGACCGGGTGGATAACACCAAGGTAGTACTCAACACAGATGCAGCTCTGGAAGAGAGGACGGGCAGTATAGACGAGGCCAACAGAGAACGTGAAGACCCAGGAAAATAAATGCCACTTTTCGGAAAGCCACAACCATACGCCAGACGACGCAAACAAAAGCTCAGATGTCGCCAGGTTAAGAGAGAAGATGTCTGAGGCCATCGTCTCCCTGGCTCCCAATATCAGCCAAATGACGTAACTGTTCAGAGGAAGACCAAGGATCATGTTGATGGGCATCGACACTGATGTTAATGAGAAAGATGAAGCAGGAGAGCTTGATGTAAAGTTCTGTGCACTGCTGGTGTTCATTGTGTCGCTATAAAGAAGAAGAACAGATGGTTTCAGAATAATGTTGTATTGATAACTTTGGTCTTGTTTCAAACAGCTAATAATGCAACCTTACTTTTTGAAAGATCTCAAAGTCTACACCACACAACAACCCTACAGACCTGAAGCGAACCTGGTGCCGAGCAGCTTCCTGGTGATGCAGTGTTGAAGAGTTGATCTGATCTGATGCACCCTCTTCATGACTCTAAAGACTTATTCTATTGTTGACATATCCAAATACACAGAAGAAATAAACTATCTGTCAACTCTCTGACATATGGAAATGAAGGATTCAGTGGCTTTGGAAATTCTTTTTTCCAAGGTGTGCCCTGCTTGCCGCTCACAGTGGCACGCCAGGTATAGACACTATACCAATGATTTTTCTGTGGGAGGAACTTCTTCTCAGATCCATCCATCCATTTACCTCCTGCTTCTCCGGGGCCGGGTCGCAGGGGCAGCAGTCTAAGCAGAGACGCCCAGACTTCCCTCACCCCAGACACTTCCTCCAGCTCTTCTGGTGGGACCCCGAGTTACTCCCAGGCCATCTGAGAGACATAGTCTCTCCAGCATGTCCTGGGTCTGCCCCAAGGCCTCCTCTTGTAGGGACATGCCCGGAACACCTACCTAGGGAAGCTTCCAGGGGGCATCCGGACCAGATGTCCGAGCAACCTTCCTGGTGGCCGAGCTCCTCACCCTTTCTCTAAGGATGCGCCACGCCACCCTACTTGTTTTTTGTTTGTTTGTTTTAAAGTTTTGTTTTCAGGGCTTTTTTGAGCCTTAATTTTTTAGATAGGAAAGTGGATAGGGTTGGAAAGGGGGGAGAGAGAGTGGGGAGAGACATGCAGGAAAGTCTTGCGGACGCGAACCCGGGCCGCCCGCACAAGGATTGTGCCTCAATACATGGGGACGCGTGCTGTGCCACTGTTCTCCTGGCGCCCCCGGGATCTTGTTCTTTAGGTCATGACCATAGATGAGGGTAGGAATGAAGATTAACTACTGAATTGAGAGCCTCGTGATTCAGCTTAGCTCCTTCTTTACCAGAATGGATCGATACAGCAGTTGCATGACTGGGGATGCTGTACCAATCTGTCTGTCAATCTCCCGCTCCATCCTTCTCCCACTCGTGAACAAGACCCCGAGATACTTCAACTCCTCCACTTGGGGCAAGGAGTCCTCACAGACCCGGAGAGGGCAAGCCACCTTTTTCTGGTTGAGAACCATGGCCTTGTCACTGCAGCGTCACGAACAGAGGAAGAGTCCCAAACGTACGACTCTGGGGTAAAAGCACAATCAATGTCCATTTATTGCAAGCAGGGTTCGGTACACGGGTAGTCAGTCGGTTCCAGGCAGAAGTGCAAAAAATGGCAGGCAGGTTTCGGTACACAATGATCAAATAGTTCCAGGCAGAATACAAAAACAGCATGCAGAATTCGGGGTCAAAAAGCAATCAGGATCAGAATCAGAAGACAAATACAAAAGTGCTGGTTTCACTGCTACAAAAGACAAGACGAACTGGCAAGGAGTGAGGGGAAACACAGACACTTCTATACTGAAAGAGGGTGGGGTTTAACAAGACACAAGTGAGACACATCAGGTAATCAGCAGAGTGGAAAAACACTGGGGAGAAAGACATGCAGCCAACAGAACTGACAGAAAATGGAGGTGGAATTAACAAGGCACAGGTGAGGCACATCAGGTAATCAGACAGGAGGGAAACAAGAAACAAAGATAGATAGATAGATAGATAGATAGATAGATACTTTATTGATCCCGAGGGAAATTCAAATTCAAAGAACACAAGACCAGAAACTGAGGACAAGAACGAAGTAAAACACAAACACAAGACATGATACATGATACATGTAGAAACAGAAATAAACAGACACTCAACCAGGGAATGTAACAGGCCTCAGATTTAGAGGTGCTGATCCTGATCCCAGCTGCCTCACACTCGGCTTTGAACCGCCTCAGCCCATGCTGCATGTCCAGGTTCAATGGAGCCAACAGGACCGCAAAAAGCAGAGACGAGATCCTGTGGTCCCCAAACCAGAACCCCTCTGGCTCTTGGCTGCACTTAGAAATTCTGGGTAAATCTCATCCACCCCCGGTGTCTTGCCACAGAGGAGCTTGCCAACCACCTTGGTGACTTCAGCTTGGGTGTTTGAATGGTCTACCTCTGAGGACTAACCCTGTGTTTCCACAGTGGAAGATGTGACGGTGGGATTGAGGAGATCCTTGAAGTATTCCTTCCACGCCCGACTATGTTCCCCGTTTTGGTCAGCAGCTCCCCACCTCTGCTGTAAACAGTTTTGGTGAAGCAGTGCTTCCCCCTCCTGAGGAGGACGGTTTACCAGAATTTCCTCGAGGCCCTCCAATCCTCCTGGCCTCCCCGAACTCCTCCCAGGCCCAAGTTTTTGCCTCCACAACAGTCTGGGCCACGGCACGCCTGGCCTGTTGGTACCCGTCAGGTGCCTCAGTAGTCCTATGAGCTAGCAACGCCTGGTCGGACTCCTTCTTCAGCTTAACGGCCTCCCTTTCTTCCGGTTTCCAACAATGGAGTTGGGGATTGCTGCCACAACAGGCACCAGAGACGCTGCGACCACAGCCCAGAGCAGCAGCTTCAACAATGGAGGCAGAGAACATGGTCCACTCGGACTAGATGTCTCCAGCCTCCCCTCACTAACAGAGGGTTCTAACCAGACGTCCCCAGGAGACCCTCACTACACGTTTGGGCCTGCCGAGTCTGACCGGCTTCCTCCCCCAACAGCGCATCCAACACACCACCAGGTGGTGATCAGTTGACAGCTCAGCCCCTCTCTTCACCCGAGTGTCTGAGACACACAGCCAGAGGTCAGATGATACAACCATAAAGATAGATAGATAGATAGATAGATAGATAGATACTTTATTGATCCCGAGGGAAATTCAAGTCTATCAATTTCCATTCAATTTCCATTCTATTCAAGTCGAAATTAAAGTCTATCATTGACCTCTGACCTAGGGAGTCCTGGTGCCACGTGCACTTATGGACATCCCTGTGCTCAAACATGGTGTTCGTTAGAAACTGTGACAAGCGTAGAAGTCGGGGAGGCCATTCATTCCAATCACCCCCCTCCAAGCCTCACTATTGTTGCCCACAAGAGCGTTGAAGTCTCCCAGTAGAACGGAGTCCCCAGTTGGAGCACCATCCAGTCCCCCTCCCAGGGACTCCAAGAAGGCCAGTAATCCACACTGTTGTTGGGACGCACATCTCTTGTTCATCTCTGTCTCTCAGCACGGGCAACTCCAGAGAAGTGAAGAGTCCAGCCCCTTTCGAGGAGCTGGGTTCCAGAGTCCAAGCTGTGCATGGAGGTGAACTCCACTATACTTAGTCAGTACCTCTCGACCTCCAGCACAAGCTCAGGGTCCTCCCCCCCAGTGAGGTGACAATCTATGTCCTAACAGCCAGAAGCTGTGTCCGAGGATCAGGTCGCCGAGGTCTCCGCCGTCGACTGCCACCCGCTCCACACTGCACCCGAACCCTGTGATATCCTCTGTGGTCGGTGGGTCCACAGGAGGACAGGTCTACATCGTCTGTTCAGACTTTTTTTTTTTTTTTTTAAAGATTTGTTTTTGGCCTTTTGCCTTTACTGTAGAGGGAGGACAGTGGATAGAGTCGGAAAGGGGGAGAGAGAGTGGGGAGAGACATGCGTGAAATGGGCCACAGGCCGGACGCGAACCCGGGCCGCCCGCGCGCGAGGACTGAGCCTCAATACGTGGGGTCGTGCGCACTGCCGACCCCTGTTCAGACTTTTTAAAAGTTTTTAGGTGAACCAGTTAAAAAACAAAGCCTCGTCACCCTGTTCGAGAAAACCTCACCTCAATCAGTCAATTACAAACAAATCATTTTGATGTTATTTTTTTCATTTGATAAATATTTATTTTGGTTTTATGAATGATTTTTTGTTTTAATCTGTCTGACAGTTGGTAGATTGTTTTCAATCCCACTGAATTTGAATCGCTAATGATGAATGTTAACAAATTGTGTTAATTCATTTTTATGAATTATTTAAATGACTTCTAAGAAACCATTTTACTCATTTCTGCTGAGAAGAACCTAACACACAGTCTGAATGGCAATAACGGAATCTTGACATGTAGTACTACTGTGGGCCAGAAGAGGGCAGTGGTGACATTCGTCCATCCTGCCAATGGTTGTCACTGCTGTCTTCTTGTGTGGGGACATTACACATTGGGCAGAGTGCAGATTTTATATCAAGCTTTATTTATTCCAACAACAAAAACAAAACAAACCAAAAATAAAATCAACCAAACAATAGTGAACTATCTTCCAAAACACAAATGAAGTAAATCAACCAAAATAATAATAAACTCAGAGGGAGAACCCGGGGTACACCCAGAATTCGCTGAAGGGATTATGTTTCCTGTCTGGGCTAGGAACAAGCCCGAATCCTCCAGGAGGAGCTGGAAGAGTCGGCCCGACTTCAGATAAGCGATGGCTGGATGAAATAAACAGAATATGTACAAGACTAAATAAGACAATAGTAGCAGTGGTCGTGCATAAATGATTAAATACACATGATATGATAGGGTTCAGTATTCACAAACGTACAGTTTCCCCATGCCAAGTGCACTAATGCAACTCCACACCATCATGGACTCTGGCTTTTGAACTGATCGCTGTTTACAAGTCGGATGGTCTCTCCTCTTAGACTAGAGGTCCCAGAGTCCGTTATTCCAAAAATCAATCTCCAACTTCTGAGTGGTCAGACCTTAGGAGAGTTTCCCGCTTCACTTCAGTCCTTTTTGAAATTAGCCTGGAAACAGAGAAGGGGGTGGCAGTTTTCTGTGTACATGGTGGTTTTAGCATTTGTGAATTCAGATGTCCAAACTTTTTCATAAATAGTTAATCGCCAAAAATGATGTCCAAAAAACACTTAAGTACTCCGTGTGTGATCATTTGACTTTGCTAAAGCAGGACAGTTTCTTTGACCTGTGGAGGTACATGAGTGGATGTAAAAGCCCTGTTAGTAAAGCAATACTTGTCAAATTGAGATATATCAAAATAAACCTCTTCGGCTCGAATAAAAATAAAAGTAGAATTGCAGCCATGTACAAAAACAAATAAATGGTAAGGACAATCATGATGATAACAATGATTTTAAAAGCCTTTCTCTTCATTGCATTGCTCGTCCTCTTCCCTGTGTCTCCGTCTCCTGGCCCGGGGCGTTTCAAAGCCCAGAGAACTTTGAGGCAGCAGAAGAGTATGACACCGAACATCAACACAGTCTGGATAAAATAAAGAATAATATACCTAAGAGCACTATAGGTGTAAACATTGTAGATGCAAGAAAGCAAGATAATCAGCCAGAGAACACAAGAACAGACTACCCTGTATCTCAGAGGTTTGTATCTCAGGAACACGACCGGGTGGATAACACCAAGGTAGTACTCAACACAGATACAGCTCTGGAAGAGAGGACGGGCAGTATAGACGAGGCCGAGAGAGAGCATAAAGACCACCTCACATAGTGATGATTGAAACCTTGCATAAAGCCAAAACCACACGCCAGACGAAGCAAACAGGAGCTCAGACGTCGCCAGGTTAAGAGAAAAGATGTCTGAGGCCATCGTTTCCCTGGGACCTCCCAATAACAGCCAAATGACGTAACTGTTCAGAGGAAGACCAAGGATCATGTTGATAGACATCGCTATTGGTTGTAATGAGAAAGATGTAAAGTTCTGTGCACTGCTGGTGTTCATTGTGTCGCTGTAAAGAAGAAGAACAGACGGTTTCAGAAGCCTTTACAACAATGTTGTATTGATTACTTTGGTCTTGTTTCAAACAGCTAATAATTCAACCTTACTCTTAAACACATCTGAAAGTCTCCACCACACAACAACCCTACAGACCTGAAGTGATGGGATCCAAACCTGGTGCCGAGCAGCTTTCTGGTGATGCAGCTTCGAAGAGATGATTTCATCTGATGCACACATAACCGTTCAAGACCCTAAAGACTCCGTCTATTGTTGACATAAACAAATACTCTGAAAAATGACCGATGTTAAATCACTGACATATGGAAATGAAGGTTCCACTGGCTTCTTCTAAAGACTCCACCTTTAAACCGAGCTGTTTTGTTTGACTCGTGCATGCACTAAAGTAAGTAGATGTTTGACGCGAGATGAGATGAATGTTTTTTTTATTGCGTTTTCAACAACACTTTCATCTTGTACAGCAAAACAGTACATTAAGAGAAGAAAATACAGATATTGCAACATTTCTACAAATAAAATAATAAGACTATCTATTCAAAATATATACATTAAAATACATTTTTAAAAGTTTAGGTCAACCAGTTCAAAACAAAGGCTCATCACCCTGGTCGAGTAAACCTCACCTCCATCAGTCAATTACAAACTTATCATTTTTATTTAAGTCTTTTAAGTTGATAAATATTTATTCATATTTTTATTAATCATTTGTTATTTTTATCTCCCTGACATTTGGTAGATTGTTTCTATCATTGAATTAGAATAGCAAATTATGAACATGAACAAATTGTGTTAATTAATATTTATGAATTATTTAAACGTCTTCTCAGAAACCATTTCACTCATTTCTGCTGAGAAGAACCTGAGACACAAAAGAAGATCTTCAGAGCTAACCAATTAAAATGCATTAAAGCATCTGAATTACAATCAACCTTCAGTGATTCTGCAGTACCTGGAGTGTCCACTAGAGGCTGGCTGCAGCAGCACAGGAAGTCACATACACACCCATTCAAACAGCCTGTTTTTACAGCAGACATGAACATGTTTACAGCCTGCTTCAAAAAACCAAATAGGTGTGATTAGCTCATGTCTCCATCCACACACACTGTACGGGGGGAATGTTTTGATGACTCATCACTTTTGATTGGATGAAGGATCAGAGTGATTCACAATAAGGCGTGTAGCTGAGCTGATTGACAGGTGGGCGCCGTGTAACGGTTTGTCAGGAGGCTTAAAACCCGCCTCAGCTCTCAGCCTGTCGTTAGCTTGACTCAAAGTTAGCCTGAGACAGCATTTCCAGCACGGAGACCGCCATCCATGGGACTCCAGCGCCCCCTGCAGGGACAGATGGGGGACTCCAGCACCCCCTGCAGGAACACACGGGGGACTCCAGCGCCCCCCTGCAGGAACACACGGGGGACTCCAGCGCCCCCTGCAGGGACACACAGGGGGAATCCAGCGCCCCCTACAGGGACACACGGGGGACTCCAGCGCCCCCTGCAGGGACACACGGGGGACTCCAGCGTGTTCATATTTAAAGTCTATGATTAGAACTGGTGAAGTGTTTGGATTTAAGTACCACAGTTTAGAGGTTGTGTCCAATGCAGACTGAGCAGGACCAGTCTGTGGACCTGTGTCCATTGTGCATGTAGCTAATCGTTAATTGCCCAATTCGAGAATCTTTAAATACATTTTGTGTTTAATCTCACACGTGTATTTTTCTGCACATTTAAGCACAAATATATTACTCCTGATGAATAGATGCCATCCTTCAATCCTTAATCATGTTTGGCTAGATTACAGTAGATTACCATCCCGGACCTTAATAAGATGTCTGGGGTGTTTAGATCTTTCTCACACAGGGGAGTTTCCCTGACCTGTGGAGGTAATGGAGGGGGTGTAAAAACCCAAGTGTCAAAGCTATACCGAAGCAAATGTCGGTGAGCATATAAAACTCTACGAACCCAAGGAAACATTGCATTGGAATTGGAACGATGTAAAAAAGAAAATTAATGGCCGTGGAAACCATGATAAGTGAGATGATCTTAAAAGCCTTTCTCTTCATTGCATTGCTCGTCCTCTTCCCTGTGTCTCCGTCTCCTGGCCCGGGGCGTTTCAAAGCCCAGAGAACTGAGAGGCAGCAGAAGAGCATGACACCGAACAACAACACAGTCTGGATGAAGTACAGAAAAAGATACATAGGAGTCGTGAAGGTGTTCAATATGTACAAGCAAGAAAGCAAGATAGTCAGCCAGAGAACACAAGAACAGACCACCCTGTATCTCAGAGGTTTGAGTCTCAGGAACACGACCGGGTGGATAACACCAAGGTAGTACTCAACACAGATGCAGCTCTGGAAGAGAGGACGGGCAGTGTAGACAAGGCCAACAAAGAACATGAAGAAGTGCAAAACAAGTAATGACTTTAGCTTTACATAAACCAAATACAATACGCCAGACAAAGCAAACAGGAGCTCAGACGTCGCCATGTTAAGAGAGAAGATGTCTGAGGCCATCGTCTCTCTGGAAGCTCCCAATATCAGCCAAATGACGTAACTGTTCAGAGGAACACCCAGGATCAAGTTGATGGACATAGAAACAGAGATTAAAATGAACGGCTCATAGTCTTCAGCAGAAGGAGGTGTTGATGAAACATTATTTGCCATGCTGGTGTTTTTTTTTTTGTCACTGTGAAGAAAAGAGAAAGACAACATCAGAAGCCCTTACATCAAATTGCAATACAGAACATTTTCCCAAAGGATAGGATCAAACTCCCCCCCCCTCATGATTTATGTGATCACAATAAACGGTTTGATTGTCACGAAAGCTCACAAATTATTTTAAATGTGGACGGATCCCTTCGGAAGCATCCCCAATATAACTGTTTAAACCCCGTGTCGACCTTTTTTAATCAGGGTGATTGCAAGTTAACAGTGAAACACAACCCCCCCCCCCCCCAAAAAAAAAACCCAATACACTGTCATTGAAATCTCAAATCTTTGACTCTTACCTGGTTCAGAACCGGTGATGATCTGCAGCTCTGGTTCATTCGGCAGCGTGATGAAGATTAATGAACAATCTGCCTGTCAGTGCAATAATCAAATTCGCTATAAAAACAGGCTGACGTATGGAAATGAAGAAGCAGCAGGTCACTGCCTGAACAAGCTCACAGGCTGCACTCCAATAATGAAAACATGGATTAAATTAGAAACTCTGAATGTGGGATTCTGACCGGGTTTAGGGCCGCCCTGACGCCCCCCCACCACAGTGTGCCCCCCCCCCCCACTGAGCTGGAGGAAATCCCCATGAGACGCTCAACACCTGCATGTTTAGAGAGAGGACAACGTCTGTGCTGATTTTTTAAGTGTGTATTTGACTCTTTGGTTTTTTGGGCTCAGTTCTGATATCTGCACTGCAGTAATTGCACAACTGCCGTCAACAACTACACGTTTTGCATGATGAGACGAGGGTCGTGCTTTCGGTCTGTTACGTGTCAGGCATGTAAAGCAGCGTCGTTGCTTTGCATCATTTCTCTTGCAAATGACCCGAGTTCATGTCAGAAAAAAAAGATGAATACAACAAAAGCAGACGACACGTGAAGGTAAAGGCTACTTTTTAGTTTGTTTTTTTTAAATAACATGTTAAGTCTCAAATCAAACTTCTGTTGAGTGTTAAGATGCAGCTTCTGGGTCCATGTTAGTGAATATAGGAACAACAGGCTCCTCTCGTCACTGAAGCTTCACAGCAGACGCTTTATTATTATTATTATTTTCTTTTTTTGGATTAATTATTTATCTTGTACTTTACATGCAAATGTAACAATATTTTTTCAAGGAAAAGAAAAAAGGCAATAACAATATAAAAAAAAGGTAGGTTAAAAAAAAAGTTTTGTCCTAAACTTATAAAACATTTAATTTTGATGTCTAATTGAGGACAGTTACAGAAACAGTCTGAGGAGGATTTTTTCTTTTACTTTCTGTGTGTTTACGATGACATAGATGACTGTCCGTGCTTTCCTGCAAAAAAACACACATTCTCCTTTCACGGGCACCGTGCTGATCTATGTGTTTATCTGCAGGACGTAAAATGGACCTCCGCAACTTCGACCGCACAGCCAACCACACCACACAGATTTCACCTGAGAAGGACAGCGTGCAGATCTTGGTTGAATCCTTGCATGGACTTGCCTTTGGTATAAACCTTTTCTTTGGTCTCCCTGCCAACGCCTACATCCTGTGGCTTATTCTGCGAGGAGGAAAAGACAAGATAGTGTCTGATTTTGTCCCCTTAAACCAGATACTAGGAGAGATTCTCCTCTGTCTCACAGGAGTTTTGTATTTCTTGCAACGTTACCAGTCAGCCTGTTTCTTAACAATACTGTATCAAGTGTTGAGCTCGATGTTTCTTATCATGCGTCCTCTTGTGCAGAGCTTCATCTGCTTGGAGCAATACTTAGCGGTCGTGCATCCTGTTATTTACTTCAGATGCAAACCCCTACAGTTCAAGGTGGCATGTTTTACTGTTTCATGGCTGGCAGTGGTCACAGTCTCTGTTTTGGGGATTTTCGGTCTCCATGAGTCTTTTTTCCAAATAATTGCACTTGTGTATTGGTTCCTTTGGCTGTCGATGGTTTTCTGCTGCGTCTCAGTGCTCAGAGCTCTGAGACGTCCTGGACCCGGGGAAGGGCAGAGAGGCCAACAGATGGGAAACAAGATAAAGAGGAGGGCTTTTAATCTCATTCTTTTTAACCTGGTATGTACCTCGGGGTTTCAGCTCCCAATGGCAGTAAGTGCATTCTTTCTTGGGGACCTTTCAGAAGTCCAGCTTTTGACTCTTGGCTCAGTAAATATCTTCATCTTTGTCGTAACAGGGTTTATACCACCTGTCCTCTACCTCTATCGGGAGAGGAAAATGTACTGCAGGTGTAAATGTATCTGACATGCAGCCTAAACGTCGAGGAGACGATTTGATGAAGCCGCTCTTATTTTGGATTTATGAGCTGAGAACCATCAACGAGCTCAGGACTCGAGATGCTTTATGTGAGACTATCTTTTATAGAGTTGTGTCCTTAGATTTCCCTTCTCGATCCTCTCTTCCTGTTTAAGTGACAGCTGCAGTTTTGAGGCATTCAGCTGATTCTATTAAGTAAAACGTAGTGTGAAGGACTACCTCCTGATAGTCACAAACAGCCACTCGAACTTCCCCCCGCAGTTTCTCCTGACAGACCCCCGAGTGAGCTGACGTGAGGATGCTTCAGGATGTTCTCTGGAGACTTGACCTCAAGCAAATAGGTGTTAGAATAAAATTGTATATAAAGTTATCATAAAGTGCTAAAGCTTAAAAACTTTGGGGAACTATGTTAATCATGAAATGTCTCTGCACAGATATTTGAGAGTGCAAAGGAGAAGTACATGTTGCACTCTCACTTAACCTTGCAATCTTTCTTAGCTTTGCAATCACACTTCCCCTTTCGCTCATTATATTCCTAATTACAGATATGGTGTCTTGTTTTGCAGGAGACGATATGTTGCACAACAAAGAGGTTGTGTGTGTGTGTGTGAGGGGTGACCATACCCGTGCTAGACAGTTAATTGTGTCATCTATCATCATCATGTGCATCATGTAGTAATCGTACATTGTGTAAAATGAGGGTGTGTGCTTCTTCAATAAAAAGAAAGGACGAGCAGGAGGACAGCAGAGTGAGTTTGGAGATTGTAAACTCTGCTGTCTCTAAATCGCTCTCCTTGCAAGTATTATTAACCTGAATTCTGATCTCTGTCTGTTTGTTCTCAGAATCTATTTTACAGATGCAGCACAAACTAGA
The DNA here is from genome assembly GCF_947650265.1 of Symphodus melops. Classification (NCBI taxonomy): domain Eukaryota; kingdom Metazoa; phylum Chordata; class Actinopteri; order Labriformes; family Labridae; genus Symphodus; species Symphodus melops. The sequence continues at coordinate 30,303,084 of NC_136692.1, read as the reverse complement.
CTAACTTAAGAGAAAGCTGCGGAGTGTCAGTTTTGGACCTGACAATAGGAGAGAGGGAGTGGCCTTAATATACGATGACTGGAGTCAGTGCATTGGCCGCTATGATCTCTGAGCACGTCGTTCTTCTTGTAAATGTGTAATCAATTTGAATTTGAATTTCCCTCGGGATCAATAAAGTATCTATCTATCTATCATTTCTGTGCTTTGTACTCGTCAATGTTCCTTTTGATTAACCATGTCTATGTTATGAATTACATCACGTTGCAAATCATTGTTTAGGACTAGCTGAGGTCGTGGAACATGGTTTCACAATTTCTATTTTTAAGAAAAAAATGTTGGCCTTTATCAGAGAGACAGTGGACAGGGTCGGAGGGGAGGGAGAGAGAGAGAGGAGGCCACAGGCTGGAGTCGAACCCGGGCCGCCCTGCAAACTGTCCTGTGACTCACCTGTGATGATGCTGAGCGGAGCTGAGGGGAAACACGTCGTTCAAGCTCAATAAAGTGACAGTAATCTTTAGTGTGCATGGTTCATTTATTTGTACCCATGACATGTGACCTCGAGGCGTCTTTAAAAATCAGTCATGTGCAGCAGCAGTCGATTAAATGATCATCCGTTGAGAAAAGGATTCTTGATATGAATGACACTGTCAGTTGATCAATGTTTTAATTGTGATTAATCCCATCTGGATCAATGAAGAGCAAGACTTTGATTTAGTCAGAACAGGAGGAGGATGCAGCCTGCAGAGCAGTTTGAAAACGCTCCATCACAATCATCACAGCGTTACAATATTTATCATATTTGCTTCAAGCTGAAAAACATAGTTAGAGAGTTTCTGTGTGGCACGTTGGATTTGCAGTGGGGCTCAAGCTTCGTCTTCTCTTCCACTCAGGCAAAATGACCACGAACATGATGCTCGCCACTATGCACGCAGAGGCGCCTGTTATGCAAAAGCGTGGGGGGAAAAAAACACACAGGAGCATTTGGATGACTACGTGAGCATGACCTGATGTTTCCGACGAGCAATAATTAAACTTCTGTTATTATCAATGAAAATGAGTCGTTTCTGAGACGTGGAGCCGGCAGAAGACGGAGAGGACGGACCTTTCTCATCATTGGGGGGTTTGGAGACTAGAGACACGTGTTATGTAATCATTTTAAATGATATGTGACCTTAAAGGTCTCTGCATGAATCACCTGCATTAACTTGTTAATATTGTCAGTCCTACGATGCAGATGTTTTCTACCGACATGTTTCATTTGTTTTATGTCAGTTGTGTAGTAAGATGTGCATCAAACAAACAGTTCATAAAGTGTCTTACTTTTTTTTTTCCCCTCTTGTGTCTAAAAGCATCATGATGTTAAAACAGAGAAGATTTTCTTTTCTTTTGCTGTTTGTATGAAATCCATTAAATCAACACATTGGATGAATTATCTGTTTTGTACACAGACAGTTTCCTTGTCTGATCGTCACAGATTCGTACACTGTAGCACAGTTTCACATCATGACCATCAGTCCACCTTGCGTTTCCTCCAGTAGCGTTGTGGGACTCGAAATCCGTTTTGGTCTTAAGACCACTTTTTGAAGGTCTCGATTTTTACTCGGTCCTGTGAGGTCAAGACGACCACTGACAGGCTGTTTGTCCCTGAGATGAGATGAATGTGTAGAAGAACCAATAACTGATTGATTTTAGCCCCTTACGTCAACAACCTTCCTGGTGTTCCAGTCGAAGTGACGTCCCTGCTTCATGTGCCGGGGGGGGACCGGTTCCGGCATCCTGTCCATGGCCAACGCTGGACCGAACTCCAACGGATCCCAGTTCTTCATCAGCACACCCAAACCTGCATGTCTGGATGGGAGGCATGTGGCACTCGGACAGGCGGTGGAGGGTCGCCATGGGGAAGTGCTGCAAGCTCGCTGACTCGGAGCTTGCAGCACTTCACCAAAGACACGCTCGCTGCACACGTGACGATGATGGTTTTTGGGATATTCACGGTCTTGGTCTTGACCCGTTCTGGGAGCTCTCTGCTCTCTTGGGTTCGTCTCGACCCCCCCCCCTGAGTGTGATCTTGACTACAACACCAGGCGCTGGCTGTGCTCGAGGGGAACTAGCATGAAGCGTTTGTGCGTTAAGAATAAAAGCAATCCACGTCTGACCTGTCGCTATGACAACAGACTGTTGACCACGATTCAACGACTGCAGGTTTTATATTTTAGAGCCTTTTCCCTCCAGCAGACATGAAACAAAGAGGGAGTGGGTACCACACACGATCCGTAGGAGGCAAATATATTTATATATATATTTCATAAACAGCGCCTACTTTAAGGCTTCAGCTGGCAGAGCGTGACAGACGACCCAACGCCGAAACCAGCGTACAGCGGCTCACTGAACTGACCTTTGAACCTGTGGATCAGCTCCATAGTCTCTGACACTGAGTAAAAGGCCACGGTGTTACCTGCGTAGTCCAGGTACACGCCGAGCCGCGAGGCCCGGGGAGCGTTTGGGAGATCTCGGTCCACTTTGTTGTGCCAGACGGAGTAACCCGAGTCCGAGCACAAGAGGCTCCAGGACTTGTCGTTGTAGCCCAACAGGCTGTGCGAGTTCTTCCCCTTCCGACTGATGCTCCTGTAGGCGACCCCGATGGAGAACTCGCCGCTCCACTCCGCCTCCCAGTAGAACCTGAAACCGGACAGAGGCTCCTTGCACAGCGCCTGAGAGAAGCCGTCGAAGCGTTCTGGGTGATCCGGGTAAAACTGGACCGCCTTTTTCCGCGTGACCCGCCGGTTCCCATCGGACAGGACCAGCTCTTTGTACACCGTGTTCGGATCGAAGGACAGCTTGCAGGAGTCTGAGCAAAGACAGAACAACACGCGAGCATGAGGATGAACGTGCAGCATATTCAGAAGTGTGTGTGTGTGTGTGTGTGTGTGTGTGTGTCTGGGTCCTCCTTCAAATCTGATTGGCCACCGCAGTATTGATGTTAAAATGAACTGGCTGTGTTACAACATGCTGCCTCCACTCTGCTGTGTCATGTTGTAAAGTTAAACGTTATAAACAGGAAGCTCAGTCTGTTGCTAAATGCTAAAACGCCGACGATTCCTCGGTTTGCAAACACACAATGTGGAAAAAAACTCAATCTTGACCTCAATGAATCTTAACGTGGCTCTTTATGTAAACATCTTCTTTAGTGACCCCCCCTTGTCTCTCTTGAACCTGCTGCGTGTGTGTGTGTGTGTTTAACATGTATATTGTTTGTGTGTTAGCAGCAGGTTTAGTTTTTTTGCGACTTCGTAATCTGCATCTTATAGATTAAAAAATGAAACTCTGAGAATGTAAATACACGGATCATCCAAATCGCTGTTCACTCACATCTTAAGAAGTCTGTCCTGGTTTTTGGCTCCTGGAAATCAGCTCTGGAAGGAACTGAAATCACAAACATGTTCTCGTCTTTCTGGTTTTATGCAGGAAGTCTTAAATGTTTGAGTTCACATGGAACCTACCTTTCAGTCGTTTGTCCCCATTTCTCGGCAGGAGGACGTACACCGGGGTTTCACTCACTGTTCAAATGATAAAGCACTCACACTCAGCACGCTGCAACCCAACACGTCGGCTCTTTGGACTCCTCGTGTTTTTATCTTAACTTTGCAGTAATGAACGGTTTGTGTTTGTGTTCAGTGTTTCTATGAGAAATCCTTTTTATCGCCTCATTCGGTGCATTTATTCTGTTACGAAAGCGTTCTTACTCGGGTTTAAAGTTTCAATCAAAAAATGCAAAATTTACAAAATAAATGCAGAAAAAAGTGCAAACAAATCCACAGAACAGAAGCAGAACTCTTTAATCAATCGTCTGCTGTCTCACTCGCACAAGAGTTCTGACATGAGCCGAGCTGGAGCGAACCCAAAGCATCGGAGCCGCATCATTTGATCATGACGCATCACTACTGATATCTACAAGAAGTGCTCAGGAGCAGCGATGTGAGGAGGCCGGAGAGGGGGGGGGGGGGCTGTGAGTGCGCCCTAAACCTCCTGCAGGATTAACAAACCTGTCTTGGAGATTTTGCCCAGCTCCTTCTTACAGATGTCGTCCACGTGCTCCTTCATCTCCATGGCCGTCTTGCTCATCTCTCCGAAGGAGAACTGAGGGTTGATGAGCACTTTGGGCACCATGGCTTCAGGAGCAACGCACAGGGTGGGGAAGTTCTGCTCAGAAGGAGAGGGAGCGTGATAGGCCGGTTGTAAACAGTCAGAGCACACGACATTTTCTGTCTCTACATCAGTTTAACGATTAACCTCCTGCTATCATAAAGATGTCATATTCACATGCATGCATTTGCTGATTTTGTCCTCAATATGCAGAAAGTGTTTTTTGTCTATATTTGACCCCTGGTGGCAGAACACAGATAAATAATCAGTTGTTGATAGTTATTGATTGGCTCCTAAGGAGGACACGCCCCCAGGTACCTGACGCTGTGGTAGCCTTGGTTTGTATTGAAGATGAGTGAGGGGGGAGGATGATGCTGTCCCTCTTTAAATGTAATCGTGCATGTTTATGTTGCAAGCCTTAAAGCTACGAGGCAACACGCACGCTGACTAACGTGTGAAGCAGATCAAAACACGTCATCACTGATCCTGAGTTTCAAACTCTCAGGTAGCGTGACTCTGCTGGTTGTCCAGACGAAATGCAAGCAAAGTCTGCGATCATGAGGCGTGAACACATAGCTGGAGTAATACTAGGACGAGTCTGCAGAGGGCGCTAATCAGTCCCACTCTGTGCAGGACTGAGCAGCGTTTCTGTCCTACGTCCTGCCTCACAGACACTAACGACCAGGATCAACGTTTTTGATGGCGTTTATCAGAAACTACAACAAAGAGAGGAGACGGTGCATCAAGACAAATGATTCACCTGCAGAAAGTGAATGTTGTCCTCCGTCTCCAGGATCTGCCGCAGCTCTGCGTCCCTTCGCTGCAGCTCCTGAATCTCCTGCTCCAGACGCTCCAAGTAGCCCTCGGCCTGCGACATCGCCGCCTGCATGTTGGCCGTGATCATCTGATGGATCTCAGCCTTCCAGCGCTCCACCGCCTGCAGCATTTCGTGGAACGTCTTGTCGCTTTCAGTCTGCGCTCGCTGGGCACCACTCTGCAGGGTCCAATCAGAGACCACTTTTAAAAAGAGATGATTGCAAACTCTACACATAGAGGCTTCAATTACTCACATAAAAAAATAAAAAAGTCCAAATGCGTGATCTTACTTTGAGAACATCCACGTTGTGTTTGAGCTCCTGCAGCTCCTTCATCCTCTCCTGAATGATGTACTGGACCTCCGACTGGGTGACCACCAGGACTTTCTTTTAGAAGAACAAGACAGGATTTTTAAAAATCAATTTAAATGAGACCTTAAATCATTTTGGATAAAAATGTGCTCTTAAGAGAATTTAAAAAAACTGCAAGATCGTCACAATTTTAAGACTTTGATACGAGTAAAAAGTTTAAAATCAAATGATTTCGGCTCCACCACTTTAAGTCTTTGTTGCACAAACTCCTGCAGCCCTGAAAAAGTAAACATCTCAACTTGTGGAAACGAGGAACCATCTTCTCCAAACAGGATGAGATAATAACCTGCACGCACAAGATCATTACTTTTCCTTCAATGGCTCCATTAAAGCCTCGATATTACAAATCCTTCAAATAACGGAGGTTGAACGTTTGAGTAATTTGACTAATTAGTCCTCCGGATGTCACACCTGTTGACTTACAGACACGTTTGGGACTCACTTGTTTCTCCACGCGCTCCTCTTCAGCCGAGGTGATGTTGTGGCCCCGGTGCTCTCTGACCGTGCACAGCACACACACGCACATCTGGTCCGTGCGACAGAACAGCTCCAGGCCTTTCTCGTGCTGCGGGCAGATCTTCCTGTCCAGGTGGCCCGTCTCGTCCACCAGCTTGTGCCTCTTGAAGGTGGACGACTCGTAGTGCGGCTTGACGTGCGTTTCGCAGTAGTAGGCCAGGCACACGAGACACGACTTCACCGCCCTGCTGCGGCGGCCGACGCAGAAATCGCAGAAGGACTCGCGCTGCATGTGGGGGAAGGGAGTGAGCTCGGGCAGCTGTCTCCGGGGCTCGTGGTTCACGTCGGGCACGTTGCGTCTCAGCACGGGCCGGGGCGTGAAAGTGGCGCGGCACTGAGGGCAGCTGTACACGCCCATGTGGTCAAACTGGTCCCAGTAGATCTTGATGCACTCCAGGCAGTAGGTGTCACCGCAGGGGATGGTGACCGGGTCCCTCAGCGTGTCTGCACACAGCTGGCAGAAGGAGTCTGGAGGGAAAGGGAAGCTGGATTCAGCCATGATGCTGCGCGAGATTAAAATCCCCAGACTGCTCAAAACAAATCTGCCAAGTTACGGTTAAGACTGAGGTCCAAGCAGAGGCTCGTACTCCCTTTCAAACCAGAGACAACGCTGGTCTGTGCTTCTACTTATAGGGGAGGTTTTGTTTTGACCCTAAACAGACAGGTGACGTCTTCCCACAGAGCCCTGTTTCCCATCATCCGAGTGAAAGAAACCACGCAGGAATCTGCCGAACAAGCAGGACTGTCAGCTCGCTCACACGGTAAGGTCAAGTTGTCAGCGAAAGAAGAGACTCACCCAAAAAGTAGCTCACCTTATCAGAAACCTGAATACAGCAGGGGTCCTTTCAGATTCACACGGATAGGAAACAGGAGAGCAGAGGAGGGGAGTTAAAGACCGCGTGCACGAGTTTGAGTGACATGTTTGGAAAATGAAAATAATAAAAAAGTGTTATTGGGTGCGTCGGGCTTCTAGTTCTGTTGCTGTGGGCCCCTCTGTACCCCGGAACATGAATGAATAAGACTTTGATCACCATCAGAAATATTCAAACACAAAGTCAGCACCGCACGCAGGACTCTTGTGGTTCGGTTCAGAGACTGTCAGAAATGATAATACAAACATCAGAATCAGAATCAGAATCATTTATTTGTCATTGATACAAGTACAGGTACAAGAACAACGAAATTGCTTTGGTCAAGAGGACCGGTCTGCAGCGATGCTTCGCGCTGTCCTTGCGTCAACTCAACATGTGTCGACTTGGCCTGAAAGATTTCAACCTGCAGCAGAAATCAAGTCTCCGATATTCTACGAGGTCTTTCCAGGACAACAAGTGAAAAGGTTTAAAGGGTCATTCAGTCCTTCACAGCCCTCAGCCTTCCTCTGGTCCGAGGGTTTCATGACGGTACGTGATGATGCCAAAACAAAGACGTCTGTTTATCCTGTGAACAGAACACAGAGTCAGTATGTGGGCGCCCACGGGACCAAAACCTGCAGGACCGGGCCCAGTGTACACACTGGTCCAGGACACACTGTATACACACACTTATCTGAGCAAAACTTTTAACCCCTTGATGCCTGAATTTGTTTTCAAGTATTTCAAGTCGATGCTAAATTAAGTTGAGAGCATTTATTTGAAGACAGCACAAACAGCCAATCAGAGTTCATAAATATAGCACATTGAACAGATGTTGTTCTGTCTCCGACTGGTCCGATGACAATCTAAGGCATGTAGTGCATCAACCAGCAGTGGAGGAATACACACGCTGTTTTGGCTGCATTTGGAGCGGAAGCGCTTTGATGCAAATTTACGACAACAGGCGTCGAGGGGTTAAATATAAATCTAAAGTATTTCTAACACTAATTATAAAAACTGCTTCCTGCCTGTAGCGCTGAATGAGGGTCAGCTGGTGGCGTCACAACAAAGGTCAGGTCAGGTCCAGGTCCAGGTCCAGGTCCAGGTCAGGGTTAGACCTGCTCTTCTAATCCCACATGATGCTTCAAACCATGTGGAAACAAGTTTACTCATCGGCTCACCTCTTCAACAGTCTAATCTGTTTCACTCAGATTTTCAAACTAGCTGTCCAATGATTAAAACAAAATGTTTGTTATATAATACTGCCGAGTAAACTGAAGTGGAAGACTCCAGTGATATCCGTCAGGTAAAACAATTCAATTAGTACCAAAATACAACAGAACGTGGTGCAGCTCAGGGGCTGTGACGCTGAGGGGGGGTCAGAGAGGTCGACATCGCCTCCACCTGGGAGACTGGACAGGTGTGCTGGAAGGTGATTTGTCAGTCATGCATTTTGGGATGAAGAAAGCGTTTCTCAATGACAATAACAAGTATTCACTCCAGGACAGAATCTGCACTTTAAGGAAACAAGAAGCAGCTTTTGAGACTCTCTAATAAAAGCTTCATGTAAGGTTTAAAAAGTACGCACGTCTCGACTCGTGTCTGCTCTCCAGTTTGATAAGCTTCTCGTAATGTGTGCGTTTGTTCAGCATGCTCTCTGTCCTTTGTCCTTTTGGAGGGCCGCTCTCGTCTTTGTCCAGACAAGAGGGCTCTTGTGACAGTGACGGTAAGAGAGAGAGAGAGAGACGGGGCCAACGGAGCACAGCAGCAGGAGTGAGGACGAGATACGTCACCTCATCAAGAAGAGTAATGAGTTAGAGTGAGAGACATGAACCAGTGACGCCTGGAAGTAAACAACAACATGTGTTTATTTAAAAAGTGTCCAGGAGTCTTCATCCAGTCTGTGTCTCTGTGCACTTCCTGTCAGCACCTGACTGTCCAATCAGAGCTCAAGCTGCTCGTTTGCTCTCCTCTCTGGTTCCTTGCTCATGATGAGAAAGGACTCATCATGAGGCCGTTGGGTTAAAACAAACTGAGGCTCCATCAGCTGGCTGTTGGGCTGCAGAGGTTCAGTCCCCCCCCCCTCCTCACTCTGACAGGGTCCTGTTTGAGTGTGTGTGTGTGTGTGTGTGTGTATTTCATCCTGAGTGTGTGTAGCATGTTCGACAACAAACACTGACTTTCCCCTCGTGGGATGAATGAAGTATATCTTCTTCGTCTAATGTTTAAAACAGGAAGAAGAGCTGCAAACAAAACACACAAGAGAGGCAGAGAAGAGATGATGTCACTGACTGTGCTGGTCGGTACGCTCTCCCTCTCTCTCTCTCTCTCTCCCTCTCTCTCTCTCTCTCCCTCTCTCTCCCTCTCCCTCCTCTCTCTCGCCCTCTGTCTCTCTCCCTCTTTCTGTCTCTCTCCTCTCTCTCCCTCTGTCTCTCTCTCCCTCTTTCTGTCTCTCTCCCTCTCTCTCTCTCTCTCCCTCTCTCTCCCTCTCCCTCCTCTCTCTCGCCCTCTGTCTCTCTCCCTCTTTCTGTCTCTCTCCTCTCTCTCTCTCTCCCCCCTCTCTCTCCTCTCTGTCTCCCTCCGTCTCTCTCCCCCTCCCCCCTCTCTCCTCGCTCTCCTCTCTCTCCCCCTCCCCCTCCCCCCTCTCTCTCTCCCTCTCTCTCCTCTCCCTCCTCTCTCTCGCCCTCTGTCTCTCTCCTCTCTCTCCTCTCTCTCTCTCCTCACTCTCCTCTCTCTCTCTCCCTCTCTGTCTCTGTCTCTCTCCCTCTCTGTCTCTCTCTCCTCTCTCTCTCTCTCTCTCCTCTCTCTCTCTCTCTCTGTCTCTCTCTCTCTCCTCTCTCTCTCTCTCTCTCTCCTCTGTATCTCATCATCTCTGTCGTCATAGTGAGCGAGTCGGGGAGTGGCAGGAAGGAGGAGGAGAGGCAGACGAAGAAGGAAACAGACGAAGAAGAAGAAGAAAGAGGAGGAGGACAAAGAGGTCGAGCGACTGAGCAGCTTTTCTGAACATCCACGCAGCAGCATCACTTCAGCAGGTACAGTTAATAACAGCGTGGCAGCCAGTTTAAAGTCACAGCCGTGAAAACGGACAGTCAAAGGATGTTTCTATATTTAGTAAGTTATATTCATTCAGTGTGTCTTTTAATGTCAAGCTGAAGTCGTCATCTGGCTCTACAGGCGGCTTCGAGCACGCCGGGAAAAGTTTGCATGAATTTGTTTTTGATTTTCTCCCCTGAAATGAAAATGAATTTTTTTATTGATTTATTTGTCATACATTCTTTTATTGACTGATTTTATATCCTTCTGAGCAAGCTGCAATTTGACTGGTGTTCAAGTGTGTGTGTGTGTGTGTGTGTGTGTGTTAGGGAGAGAGAGAGAGAGAGAGAGAGGGAAGGAAGCAGTTTGTCCATTCGCTGCAGCCATTTGTAAATTGAGTTGATTGAATTAGTTTGGCCCGAGAGCAGCTTGGATGAGGTCTAATGATGAATCTGAGAGTTTGAGTGTCTGAGAGCGAGAGAGAGAGAGAGAGAGAGAGCGAGCGAGCGAGAGAGAGAAAATGTTCACTTAGGCTGATGAGGATGGCGGCCACTTCTTGGCAGGCGGACCATCAATCCGCTCGTGGTGTCATTAAAGCTCTGAGTGAGTTTCTCTGAGGACGGAGAGAGAAGGAGGAAGGCGCCTGCGTGACCTCTCTTTGTTGGTCTGATCGGCGTGTTTGTTTGTGTCCCCGGGCAGCATGGCGGAGGGCTCGGCGTCTCTCGCAGAGGTGGAGACCTCCTTCCAGAAGTTCGCCGTCCACGGAGACACCAAAGCCACGGGGAAGGAGATGAACTGCAAGAACTTTGCGAAGCTGTGCAAGGACTGCCGCGTCATCGACGGCAAGAACGTCACCACCACCGACGTCGACATCGTCTTCAGCAAAGTCAAGTAAGACGTCGTTCAGAACGCAACGCTCAGAAAACAAACAGGTGTGTTAGCCAATCATCCGTCCTGTGTGTCCCCCCCCCTCCCCCCCCCCCTCAGGGCGAAGTCGGCTCGTGTGATCACGTTCGAACAGTTCAACCAGGCGCTGAGCGAGTTGGCTTCCAAACGCTTCAAAGGCAAAAGCAAAGAGGAGGCTCTGCAGCAGCTCTACGGCCTCATCGCTGGCAAGGAGCCGGCCAACGTCGGCATCACAGTCAGTCACATTTAAATACCTCACCTGTCCGTCAATCCCTCACTTTAAAGGCCCGAGCAGCGCATGGAAGGTCCTGATTGGTCGAATGAGTGTCGATGTAAAGGGTTAGGGTTAGTGCAGTGCAGAGATCACAGATGGATCTTTACGGAGGTTTTATGACAGGAAGAGTTCTGCAGACCTTCAGACGTCTCAGTCTCGGTCCTCAGGGTCTGGATGGACCTGGACCTGGACCTGGTACAGGATCTCTTCCTGAAGGCTGGAACTCAACTTCAGTTACATATTTAAAGACTTTACTGATACGGAAGTTAACATCCATGTTAACAGATTTTTAATTAAATGTGCCCAACTCTGATTCGTACAGCTTGAAGTCAACCATAAAACGTTTTTTTTTTGTAAATTGTGTTTTATACAACGAGGAGGAATCAGCAGTTCAACAACATATTTTTTTTTTTACATCTTTTCATGTTATTGTTTTAGTCTGATGTTTTTAGCTATTGTCACTTGTCTGTTGTAAAAAAGCTGCAGTTCCTCGGGTGTCCACTAGGGACTGGCTGCATAAGTTCAATTTAATCCCCTTTTTAAATATTATTTTTTGTTTTTTTCAGAAAGTTGCGAAAGCAGCAGCAGTGGACAGACTGACCGATACGAGCAAATACACGGGAGCTCACAAGGAGCGCTTTGACGACTCCGGCAAAGGAAAAGGAAAAGCGGGACGCGAGGACATCCCGGACGCCAGCGGCTACGTGGCGTCTTACAAGGGCAGCGGCACGTACGACTCCAAAGTGAACGAAGCGTAACGCTGCAGACGGGAAACTGCTGAAATAAACCAAAAACCCCCCTCAGGGTCTGAAATTAACCTTTTTGACTCTCCGGCTCAGGTGGCAGGTCGAGGGGAAAAAAAATCAGCGCCCAGTTATTAATCGTAACGGCTAAAATAATTCATGGCATGAGTTTCACTTTCCGTCGGATCGGATCGCAGATTTAAATTATTCTATCAAAACAGGAAATTGCTCAATAAGCGTGCACTGTATCTTCAGTGTTTAGACGCAGAGCTGTTTAATAGACCACAGCAGGCTGCAGTGGGATAATGATTATCTATCGTTGGAGTTATTGTTTGTTGATTAGTGCAAACACAAATCAACTGTGTTTGCACTTAAACAGGAAAAAAAAAAAAGCAACATGGCGGCTGGCGTTCCGGTCCGTGTGTGAGTGCACCGTGTCAGCATGTCCTCACGACACACACAAAAAGAAAAGCTGCAGCTACATGAACACACATGAAACATGGCGGGTTGTTTAGGCGCCGTGTGGCTCGACCTGCGTCCGGCGCCTGGTGGTGGTTAATTTCGGACCCTGGTTCCGCTGCACCGTGACTGAAGATTTAAAGTCTTCATGAGCGGCCGGCAGGAAGGCTGATCAGAGATTTACTGAAGATAATCCAAAGATTGTCAAAAATATGTATTTGCAATATGTAAAGTTATTTATTGGGTTGTAGCATGTAAACATGTAAACATGTAAACACGTAAACATGTAAACATGTAAACATGTAAACACGTAAACATGTAAGAGATGGATGAAAAGATCAAACTGTACTTAAACATTTAACACTAACTCAGCTTCTATTACAGCTTCAAGGCCTGAAGACAGGACACGGCGGGCGCTGCGCTCTCAGACACATTCATTCATTCTCTTCCTCCTCCTCTTCCTCCTCCTCTTCATCTTCCTCCCCTCCTTCCTCCTCCTCTTCCTCCTCCTCGTCCTCCTTCCTCCTCCACTTCATCTTCCTCCTCTCCTTCTCTCCTCCACTTTCTCCTCTCCTTCCTCCTCCTCTTCCTCCTCCTCTCCTTCCTCCTCTTCCTCCTCCTATCCATCCTCCTCCACTTCCTCCTCCTCTTTATCTTCCTCCTCTTCATCTTCCTCTCCTTCCTCTTCATCTTTCTCCTCTCCTTCCTCCTCCACTTCCTCCTCCTCTTCATCTTCCTCCTCCTCCGTCTCTCCTTCCTCCTCTTCCTCCTCCTCTTCCTCCTCCTCTTCATCTTCCTCCTCCTCTTAATCTTCCTCCTCCACTTCCTCTTCCTCCTCCTCTCCTTCCTCCTCATCTTCCTCCTCGTCCTCCTCTTCCTCCACTTCCTCTCCTTCCTCCTCATCTTCCTCCTCGTCCTCCTCTTCCTCCACTTCCTCCTCCTCCTCTCCTTCCTCCTCCACTTCCTCCTCCTCTTCATCTTCCTCCTCTCCTTCCTCCTCCTCTCCTTCCTCCTCCTCCTCTTCCTCCTCCAAACAGTGCTGTGACAGAACCTTCCTGATCTAAAGTTCCTGCGCTCTGTATTTTTTTGCTCGTGTGCGCGCTCCTCTTTTCGTCTGCGCCTCACCCTGTGGCGAGCTCAGCGTGCACGCCGTCCTGTCTGAAAGGCCCTAAACACTGTGCCTTACTAATCTAGTCTCTGCTGTGCAGCCATGTGGTGCTACTCCTCTGCTGTCAGTCCATGCGAGCTTCCTCATATATGTATCCACGTTACCACACTGACCACACTTTAAGTCACCTGTTAGCAGGAGGCGTACTGTCTCTTTAAGGCCCAGCTCGCCACTTTCCTCCAACTGGCCAGCTGTGGATCAGCATTATAGATCAGTCCCTCTCACTATCGCCCTCTGCTGGCGAATAAAGGAAGGTCTCAATTAAAGGTCTCTGTGTGTTTTACTGAGGAGAAAAAACATGAACGTCAGCTGGAGGAAGACGCTGCTGTGTGCTCTTCCTCCTTACTGTCAGACTTTCGGATGACGTCACACCTCACCAACGTGGAGATGTTTCCTCTCATGACGAGACCCCCCCCCCCTCAGGTCTCAGCTTCACATTGTTTACTTCACACGTCTGTATCATCAAAATACAACAAAAATAAAGATGCTTTCATGCAGATTATGATTTTTTTTTTTTTTAACTCAGCAGCTCAAACAGGTCCAGCCTGTGTGTGTGTGTGTGTGTGTGTGTATATATTTGAGTGATTCAAACGTTGTGATGATGCACACTGATTGTCCGGTCTAATAACTCGTGATGTGTTTACTGTGTGAAAAAAAGGACACGCAGCGCTCTGTGTTTACTCAGAGTCCACGGTCCACAGAGGACGCGGGCTGCAGTCCCTGCTGGTTTCCAGCACGGATACAATTTCACCCGAACAATGAACACAGAGCGCACACTCAGCCCGACACCCGGACCCTCCTTGAAACGCAACACTGACGGCATCCACGCAGGAACAAAGATGGAGACCGAGCTGATAACCATCACCGGCGTGTTGTTTAGGGACTACTATCTCATATCTAATATACCCACGAAGACATCTCCCTGTAAATCAGGGACAAGAGGGGGGGGGGATAAAATAAAATAAAATAGTTGAATTATTTCATATTATGTTAAACTCTATACAACGAGAAGAAGGAAAATGAATTAAAAATGAAATAAATGTAAAAACACTTCAAATGTGAGTTTGTAATTTCGGGCTCAAACCATAAAAGAGTGGACTCCTCCTCTCAGTCTGTCAGAACTTTAATTCTGCTTCCAGAACTTCTCATGGCGAGGTCTTTTTTTTAGATCGACAGCGTGTTTGTGCGATCTCAGTTTTCTTTTCTTTCTTGCTCTTTTATCCATATTCAGATTGTATCAAACTACATCTGGCTTTGATATAAAGACAAACGTTCTAAAATGAGAACACACACACACACACACACACCTTAAACTGGGAGGTGCACGCGCTCATATCAGAGCCTCATTCTTTTGACATTTTTTAAAATGTGAAAATTGCTTTGCCTGTATTTTTGACCTTAAACCATAAAAATTATCAGTTTGTTTTTTTTTCAGAGCAAGTTGACCAATCAGACATCCGTCTTACTGTCAGCTCCTTCTGGAGGATCCTGTGGCGTTCCCAGGTGGGGATGTGCACGATAAGCCACACACACACACACACACACACACACACATGGTCAGTGTGTGTGCCACCTGCTGCTCTAACTAAACCAGGGCCTTCCCAGGTTCATCAGTTTCCCCCGGTGCACGGGGATAATGCAGCAGGCTTATCACAGACAACAAGCTGAGCGATGCTATCAGCCAACCTGACACCCTGACCTATTAAAGGGAGCAAAGACACGGATACAGTCCTCAGGACACTTTGATGCACGCTGGGGACTCGCAGGTCACACCTCGCCCGTGGATCAGCGGGTTCACAGAGTCCTCCGCCCTCCGTGGATATAAACGGGGACGTCAGACAGACGGCTGTTCACACAGTGAAGAGAAGGATTCCTGCAGTGAGGACACATGTTCTGTTATTGATCAGAATCAGCTTTCTTTCTCCAGGTATGCTTACACACACACACACACACACACACACACACACACACACACACACACACACACATTCATAGACATTTGTGTAACACGTGAGCGTTAAAAAAGATTCAAGTGAAATCAGAATCTATCCAGGAAGAGGAACAAACACGATGTGGCTCAGCTGAGTTTCTCTCATCTGGAGGGTTGGAGGTTCGATCCCCAGTCTGTCTCTACACAGAAGAATAGACTAGAGATATTACTATCTCCTGTTGAGTCCACTACACTGTAGTCCTCTGTATATATCCCCCCCCCCCTTACTACCTGGATTGTATTCATGTTTATGTGATTTTATTTGGTTTTTGACTTTTTGTTTTGAGTCTGTGCTGCTGCTGCTGTAACGCCTGAATCTCCCCATCGGGGATCAATAAAGTTATATCCTATCCTCGAATAGAATGCTTTTATTGTCATTATACAAATTGTACAATGAGATTACTTGGCTTCATCTTAAAGTGCACACAGTAAAATATATATGTATGTAGGTATATATGTAAGGAGGGATGTGTGTGCTCGGACTCATTTACAGTTAACAGCAGAATAAATCTGAATGGATGTAGCAGAAATATCAGATTAGTATTTACACAGTATGAAATGTCAATTTAGCAGAAATATAAATATAGCAGTATGAAGTGGGCTATAGTAGAAGTATTGCACAGTGTGGGGTAAATGATTATATAGCTGTGATATTAAGTGACGACTTGTTTCAGGACCGACTGCACTGTGTCTGGAGATGAGAGCTGCAGCGTGCACGTTGATTCTCCTGAGTCTGCTGTGGGACAGAGTGAGAGGCCAGAACAGCATCAGCAGCTTACACACGGCAGCAGGTAAATCTATTACTCCTCTGCTGTTCAATTATCTGTAATTAATTATTTATGATCAATAAAGAGGACAAATTTACTATTTTTTAATATTCATGATTTCCCTCAAATGTTTCTGAAAAAGAAGTGGAGGGGGGCGGGGTCGAGTTTAGCCAGGAATGACGTTGACTGTGCATGACCTATGGCTTAAGTAAATTACACACACACACACACAGATTCAGACTGCATAAAAAAAATTACAACAATCTCCGAAACTCTTCTGCAGGCTGTCAGATCACTAGGCTCCAAGTCTTCTTCCTCCTCGTGCACTCGGCCATCTTGAGGCTCAAACTCTTTGTGTCTTTCAGAAAAAAGTAAAATGTGTTTTTGCACTATAGTTTGAGCGGCGTTCAGACCCTGCACTGTACGTAGACTGTTGACCTGACTCACTACACAAAAAGCTTTTCACAATAAAGCACATTTAGCTCCTCGTGCATTTGCAGTTTCGTGGGAAGGCGAGCTGCCGTGCAGGAAGTGGGACTGCGAGTGTGCGTTTCAGAAGCAGCGAGGCTGCTGCTGTGCGACCGCCGAGCTCCGAGAGGCCGAGGACCAAATCTTCCACAGAGTCATGGACCTGTCCACGCGCATTTTCCAGCTGGGAGACAGCGTGCTGGAAGTCATCGGTAATCTGCAGCAAGGACTCGACTTTTTACTACTTTTGTTGTTTTGGGAATAAAATAAAGCAACTTAAAAATACTTTAAAAAACCCACAGTGGGACAGTTACAGACGTTTTTCTGTTTTCTGGGAACTTTACGTCCTTAGTCCATGTTAGCATCCAAATAAGGCGAGAAAATGATATTCTACGTTTATTGAGATATGTAATAATATATGATTTGTTATAGATCAGAATCAGAATCGTTTTTTATTGCCAAGTATCTTTACATATACAAAGAATTAGTTTTGGTGTATTAGTGCAAAAAAAACCAAACAGTTAACGTGGGAAATAAGGCTAAAAAATAAGTAATAATAATAATCATAATAAAAAAAAGTATTTAAATAAAACAGAAAATATATACAGCGATCTATAAACTCTAAACTACGTGTTCCTAGCACTAGAAATCGTATGTGCCATATCGTATCGTTAACAATAATACCTCCTGCATCCTTCCCTCCTACATCCTTCCCTCCTACATCCTTCCCTCCTGCATCCTTCCCTCCTACATCCTTCCCTCCTACATCCTTCCCCCCTACATCCTTCCCTCCTACATCCTTCCCTCCTGCATCCTTCCCTCCTACATCCTTCCCTCCTACATCCTTCCCCCCTACATCCTTCCCTCCTACATCCTTCCCTCCTACATCCTTCACTCCTGCATCCTTCCCTCCTACATCCTTCCCTCCTACATCCTTCCCCCCTACATCCTTCCCTCCTACATCCTTCCCCCCTACATCCTTCCCCCCTACATCCTTCCCTCCTACATCCTTCCCCCCTACATCCTTCCCTCCTACATCCTTCCCTCCTACATCCTTCCCCCCTACATCCTTCCCCCCTACATCCTTCCCTCCTGCATCCTTCCCTCCTGCATCCTTCCCTCCTACATCCTTCACTCCTGCATCCTTCCCTCCTACATCCTTCCCCCCTACATCCTTCCCCCCTACATCCTTCCCTCCTACATCCTTCCCTCCTGCATCCTTCCCTCCTACATCCTTCCCTCCTACATCCTTCCCTCCTACGTCCTTCCCTCCTACATCCTTCCCTCCTACATCCTTCCCTCCTGCAAGTGAAATAAAACTCGCTAAAATACTCTTAAATATCCTGATTCAGCATCATTTATTTTAAGTGAGCATGAACAAGGGGCCGAGGTGGTTTGGCTAACGTTAGCCGTGTTAGCATGTCCTCCTTGTAGGTTGACGGCCACACGCTGGAGCTGGTTATGCATCCCCATGTTGGTTTTATCTGTCACTGCATGTGGTCAAATACTTCCTATTCACTCCATGAAGCTAAACATGACCTGTGCTGGTTCACGTCTGTGTCGTAGAGCGACAGCACCAACTAGTGGTGAGCAGCTGCATGTGCAGGAAGTGACGGTGACGTTCAGTCAGCACACACACTTCTGATCGACTCTGCGTTTATTGTCATCTTCAGATCCAACCAGAGAAGTCAGGAGAGCTCTCTGAAGGATCAACTGTTTATATTTCTTTAAAACGTCCCCTTGATGCTGCCGGAGACGTCCAACGAGGACGTCAGAGTTTGTTTTCACTTCTCTTTGTTGGTTTCAGGAGGCGTAAAGGTCGCGTTCACGGCTTCCATGAGTCGGAGAGAAACCTGCTTGGGACCTTTCACCAGGAACAGACCCGTTCCTTACAACGTCGTCACCCTCAACCACGGGAGTGGATACAACCCAAGTCTGGGTAAGTGCTCATTTCAACTCCTCACACAAGTGTTGTGACGGCAGCTCTCACAGTGCGAAGAGAGGGAGCGTCAAAATCAGCTCATCACTACGAGACGCTTTTCACTGAACAGAACTGACAAAGTGGAGGTAGAGGCGCATCGATAACCACCTGGTTGTGACTGCTGGAGCACATGACCACCTGTGTGTCCTGCAGAAACTGCAACGAAGCTTCACTCAGGAAAAGCGTGCATCAGATTCTGAATCAATATTCGTTTTAAAGCAAATGCGAAAAGTCGAAAAGACTGAAAGTCGAAGAGACAAATCGACGAATCGTGCTGCAAGAAATACAAAACGTCAAACGTGCTGCTCAAAGCCTGTCCAATCTGCAGTCCGCAGAAGAAGGGGCGGAGTGAGGAAGAGGAGGAAGAGAACTGAGCATCAGACACCATCTGTCGTGAAGTCAAAGTTGACTTCCTTCTGAATTACAGAAACAGTTTTCGAAATACATGAAATTAGCTGTTTGAATATCAGGTTGTCGGACGTTTTCTTTTCAACATGCCGAGTGAAGTTTCTCACCTGAGACACATTTTCTTCCCAGGTACATTCACAGCCCCTCGCTCCGGACTGTACTCCTTCGCCTTCTCCGTCTACTCCAAGGTGGGCGGGGAAGGCCAGAAGATGTACTATAAGGTGCAGCTGATGAGGAACGGGGAGGTGGTGGCGTCGACCTGGGAGGACAACAGAGAGGACTCGGAGGACAGCAGCACGCAGACGGTGCTGCTGTCCGTGGAGCAGGGAGGCCAGGTGTACGTGGAGCTGCAGAGCGGGAGGCTGCTTTGTGGGAACGTGGAGGGTCTAAACACCTTCTCTGGATCCCTGGTTTACCCAGCTCTGCCCTGATGCTCATATTGGAAACTTTAGGGAAATTCAATAAAGTGAAAGTCTGTTTTGTTTCTTGGATATTGATTATTACTTTTGCTGTACAGTTTGGCATGTGTCTACTTTACCTGTCAGGATGTGATCGTTGATAATAAAAGAGGCGGGACAAACCCAGACTCCAGCTCTGCTGCATGTCGAGGATCTCCATGACAACAAAGCTTTCGGAGCGTAGACTGTAAATATGAACGGATGAAGCCGGAGTGACGTCAGCCGTCTGATCCTGCAGGGGGCGCTGGAGGCTCATCAGCAGCAGCCGCCATGTTGGAAATGCTGTCTCAGCCTAACTTTGAGTCGAGGCGGGTTTAAAGCGTGACATCATGCCCGCCTGTCAATCAGGTCAGCGATGGATGAATCGTATAGTTCATCAAATCAAAGCCAGGCTGTGTATCTGACTGTCAGGAGGCTTCTGACCCAAAAACAGGTTGAGACAGTATTTACAATGCAGCGTTTTAATTGATTAAGATATTAATATTGTCCTCGGTGCATCATCTTCCAGTTTAACGGAAGAAAATTATAAATTAATCAGTTTCATATTCAGAAGGTTGAATTCTTTACGAGCACTTTTCAATCAGTAAACAAACAGAAAAGGTTCAAAATGATTAAATGTGAATTTATTACAATTATGCAGAATGATAAAAAAAGATTATACTGATGATCTTAATGACTTTATGGTGTTGATTCTAGTTTTATTGTGGGGTTATAAAGGTACAAAAGTAACAAATAAAACGACGAGTGGTTGGTAAAGATTTAAAGAAGAATGTGGAAAAATGATGTGAAAGAGAATTTGGTTGAAATAAATATCTACTCAGAGTGACTGTGTTCAGAACGATCCTTCCTCCAGTTCTCTCTCTCGAGGTCGAAGCTGTGACAGGATCTTACGTTCGTGGTGTTCAGTCAAACTTCCCCGTGTGGTCCGGTGTTTAAAAGGTGATGTCGGCCTGGTAGAAGTGACGTCACACGGCAGCGCACGGGTCTCTACAGCTGAAGCAGGGCGTCGTCTCAGCAGCTCCGAGGGATTCAAATGGATGAAACTCAAAAAATTAACTCAGTCGAAATCAAACTTGTTGTCAAAACCGAGTTAGATCAAGTCAGAAAAGATGACGAATGAAAATACTTAACAAAAATGACGTGAAGTTACGTGTGGCTTAAAAATAAAAATAAAAAAAGACTGATATCTTCTTTATAAAAATACAAAAAGACTGATATCTTCTTCATAAAAATACAAAAAGACTGATATCTTGAGAGAAGTGATCAGACCTGCTGATCACTTTCTTGAGAATCAAAAAGACGCAACACACCTCAACAAAAACTTAGAAGTGAACTCAACTCCTCTTGTCTCATCCTTTGCAGCAGGCAGAAAAGGGGGCGGGGCTTAGCTCCACCCATAGTGAGACAAGGATCCAACAACTCCAGAGTTGAATTACTTATAACTAAACTCAAAGAAGAATAAAAGTAAATAAAACGCTTTATGACGTCACCATATTGAACTAAATATGAGCACTCTGAGTTTAGACATTGTGAGAGTCATCTCTGAACATTCAGGAAAATATTCTTGAAATCTGTAATTTAAAGTACACTGTTTATTAATTAATCAGAGGAAATGAATCGTAGATCAAAAGTATAAAAACATAGAAAAGATAAAGTCACCATAACAAACACAAGTCGTATCAAACTGTCACTTTTAACCTGACAAACAAACAAAAACAAAAAAGATAATTTTTGATTCATTTTACAGACTTTATTCATCCCTGAGTGAAATTCTGATTTAGACTCTGTTATTGAGAAACATGCATCTCACACACACACACACACACACACACACACACACACACACACACACCTGTAGACATGCATTAGTGGACAGATGTCAGAGCGGAGACGCACTGCAGTGCCTTGCTCAGGGGCCCTGTGGTGGTGCTCGGGAGATGACCACGCAGAGGACTCATGGAAACGCAGCTTTACAGTTCAGGCTGCTTCTCACGCCGGCGCTCTCCAGCACATAGACGACTTTACACTCAGCCAGTTCTCCATAATGAAGCCGAGCGAGAACCTTCTCAGTAACTTTAAACACTTCATACGGCGGGATGAGCACCTCAGCTTCTTTATCAACAGATGAATAATCCTTCAGGTAAGCTCCTGCACAGGTCTGGATCTTAAAGCAGGTCTCACTGCCAACCTGCTTTAAGGGTTTTTTAAAGGAGCTGGAGACAAAGGAACCAAAGCGAAAGGTTTGTCCGACGTTGCCAGAAAACACACTTCTCGTGCGTCTGTAAGTTGTGTGACATTGGTAATTTCTATTCAAGATCTGTACGGCAGAAGTCAGAAGAAAATGTAAGGAATGGAAGTGAAATGAGGAGCGATAGTTTCTCGCTCCTGTTCTCACTGCTGTGTTGAAGATATCAGAGATATCTTTAGAAGTATAAACACAGATTGCATGCATGTGGCCTTTGGTCAGAGCCTTGTCAGCCTCCCTTGGTTTCTCTTTGGAACACTTATACCAGGCCTTTTTCAATTTCTCATTTTGCATTTCTTTTTCAAAGTAGTCGGTCTTGACATTTGTCATCATTTTTTTCTGGCAGCCAAAGTACATGTCGTCCACCGACTCATCAGCCAGACTCAACCGAAGAGGGGAGTTGAAAGGGAGCTGAGGGGACACAAAGACAACAATGGAGGACGTGGTCATTCAAGTAGAGCGGCGACCTGTGCGTGACACTTTTTTTTTAAATTATTGTGTAAAAAAAAAACCAAACAGTAACAGTTTAAAACTTGGAGAAATTCTCAGGTTTTTTTTTTGAACAGCTGCACTCACCGTCACGATGTCGGCAGGCAGCATCCAGCTGCAGAGTAAGATCAGGGACATGGAGGTCAGCATGTTTGTCTGCAGCGCTGCAATCAGGACAACTCAGGAATCTACAAACACACAAAAACAACAAGTCCATTAAATGACCTCAACTTCAGTCTGTAGTGTTGATTAAATGTCTGTCATGATGAAAGGAGACATGGAGACGATGTCCCGGTGTCTCATCAGAGCCACAGTCAGAGGACACGACAGTGACGTGAAGGCTCAAACATGTTTCATTAACACGCACATTAACATGCACCTTTTACAAATGTTCTTTTTTTATTATTCTTTATACTTGACGTTTTTAAATTCTAGTTTATATATTGGTAATTGCTCTTCATATTTTATCTTATTTAAGTGCTTGTTATTTTTTGAAATGGATTTTTTGAGAAAAAACAACAACACAAAACCAATCTGACAGTTGGACAGAATAAACATAAAATATCCCTTTAATCCCTTCAGTATTCATAAATTCACCTGGCTTCTTCCAGGACCCGAGGGTGCCAGACCCCCCCCCCCCTCTTTATATATATTACAGTTTATTAAGTCAGTACCTCTTAATAATCCAGATCTCATAATAATGCTTTTCTCCACATCGGGATATAATCCAGACAATTTTGGAAATTAAATCATCTCAGAGCATAAAGTGAAGATTTTTTTCAGCTGCAGAAAAAAGTAGCAAAAAGTTGTTTTCATTTCTAAACCGTTTGGTTTTAAAGCCTATTATACAAAGGTTAGATATTTTAATATTTTAATGAATATCATTACATATGCAAACAGATATGGAGAGAACGGACACCCCTGTAAAACTGTTTGATAAATATCCGTTATTTATTATTTTACTGGTTGGTTGATTATATATGATTGATTATATACCCATTTTATCAGAATTTTTTTTTTTTTTAAATTAATCCCGTCTTACTTTAATAAATGCATTTTCAAAATCAGCAATAAACAAAATTCTGGCTTCTTAATATTTTTTTTATTTCCAATTTAATAATCAATAATGTCCCCAATTATTCTTTTTATTCTCATTGTATTGGACAGTCTGCTGGTTCTGCCGCCTTCCTGCGTATCTGACAATGTTCCTGAGTGAAGGAGAAGTTCAAGGATGCTTTTTGAATATCTGTAAAATAAATAAAAAATTAAAACAGCCCCCCCTCCCAGGTGATTGTCCAGGTGAGAAAGAATTAATGGTCTGATCATAGTAAAGGATTCAGTATCGACGTCAGTGAGAGCCTCTGGTTCATCACCTCTTCACACAACATTTCTTGTGGAGATTTAAGTACAACTCCATCTGCTGCACATTGATTCATCATGTTTTTCTTTGCCCTGATTTAATCTAAAAAAAAAAAGAGCTGTGCACTTCTGTCTTTTTTCCATCCAAGTGGGACGAGCTCTCATTTACACGCTCAGAGTATAATAATAATAATAATAAAAATAATTATAATAATAATACATCCTTTCTAATAAACATGGTTTCCATCTTAATAGCATGTCCTCTTAGTGACTCCCACACGCTGTGCGTCAGCTGAATTAATGTTATTGTTAAAAAAAAAATCTTTTGTTTTTTTTAAAAGTGATAGGTTGAATTTCCAGTAGAGGATAATCAGCTGTAATGACTTGAATAATTTTGCATGAGAATTTTTTTTTTTTTTTTGCACCAACGCACCAAGACACATTTCTTGTGTATGTAAATTTACTTGGCAATAAAAAACAATCCTGATTCTGAATTATAAAAAAGCTTGACTCACCGGTCTTCAGGACGAAATGATGCTGCAGACGTTTTGAGCTCTTTGGAAAAGGTGGTTCAAGGAGACGGACCGGTCCACAGCGCAGGACCAGGACCCGTGCTGGGTCCCTCTTTATACTCTGGTCTCAGATTCAGATGATGAGATTGTGGGAGGAAATGAGTGTGACTTTGTCTTCAGGATGTTGCAACAACCACAAACACAACTTTCAACTCTCTGAAATGTTTGAACAGAAGAAAAAGCACATTTTTATTTCTACATATTTATACACTGCTCAAGAATATAAAGGGAACACTTAAACAGCACAATGTCCTCGTCAAACTGTCCACTCATGCTGAATAGACAACAGGTGGAAATTATAGGCACTTAGCAAGACACCCACATTAAAGGAGAGGTTCTGCAGGTGGTGATCCCAGACCACTTCTCACTTCTGATTCTTTCTGGCTGATGTTTAAGTCACTTTTAAATGCTCGCGGTGCTTTCACTCTCATGGCCAGTACATCAGGAGACGTGGAGGACAACAACCCTGCAGCAGGACTGCTACCTCCGCCTTTGAGCAAGGAGGAACAGGAGGAGCACTGCCAGAGCCCTGCATGATGACCTCCAGCAGGCCACACATGTGTCTGCTTAAACTGTCAGAAACAGACTCCATGAGGGTGGTATGAGGGCCCGACATCCACAGGTGTGGGTTGTGCTTACAGCCCAACACCGTGCAGGACGTTTGGCATTTGCCAGAGGACACCAAGATTGGTAAATTCATCACTGGCGCCCTGTGCTCTTCACAGGTGAAAGCTCAGGTTCACACTGAGCACATGTGACAGACGTGACAGTCTGGAGACGCCGTGGAGAACGTTCTGCTGCCGGCAACATCCTCCAGAATCACCGGTAATGGTGTGGGGTCAGCATCATGTTCAGTGTTTCCCACAGAATGACCAGATACTTCAATTAATTTAGTTTTTTGCAACTTAAATCTGCTCAGTTTATCCCGGCATGCACACAGACAACGTTCCACTCGATATTCAGTTATTTATAGGCGTTCAGCTTTAGCAGCTGTACATGAACATGTTTAAAATAAAGCCATGAGAGGCTTCAGTCCTGATACGATCAAAACACCTTATCTCTCTCTCTCTCTCTCTCTCTCTCTCTCTCTCTCTCTCTCTCTCTCTCTCTCTCTGCTGGTGTCTTTCTGCCTTCTTGGTGTCTTATCTCTCTGCTGCACGGAGTGGTGAGGTCCTCACACGCTTCTGCACAGTCTGCTCCCCTGCTCGCTCGCCCTCTCTCTCTCTCTCTCTCTCTCTCTCTCTCTCTCCTGCATGCAGCAGTTTCATGAATAAATGAAAAATTCAACAACATAAAGGTGGGTAATATACTTGGTATCGTCTTATATGTGGGAGACACGGATGTCCCCGTGCAGACCAAACCTGGTCAGGGAGCTGGAGTGGTGCCAGTTCACTTCCTGAACTCTGCCAAGGTGCACTTGAGCAAGTCACAGACACAACCCCCCCCCCCCCCCCCCCCCCCCACCCCCCCCACCCCCTCACATCTCTTCATCAGTGCGTGCCCACAGGATCCTGTTTGTGCACGAGTGTGCGTCACATGTTCAACAGCAGATTAATAAAGCTGAGCAAAGCTTTATGAAAAGCTTCTGGGTTTGTCACCGGCCGTCCTGCAGTCCCGACTCCTCGCCCAATGAACGCCCATCAGGAAAGGGCAAATGGAGGAACAGGTCTTAAAGCAGTGTCCCTCACAGAGTGTCTGACAACACGTGTGACATGGTTCATACAGCTGTGTATAGCATGATGGATCATCTAACTGACTGATTGTCCACAGGACCAATCACAGCTGATCAGAGGTCTGTGTACGAAGCAGGGTTTGGTCACTTCAGGGTTAACTCTGGGTGTCAGTCCTATTTTCTGATGAAGATTATTGAACCTTAAAGACAAAGCAGGGTTATAAAAAGACATGTTCAGGTCCAGATCTGAGAGCACGCGTCCTCCCTTTTAAAGGACGCTGTTACTATCGACGTCTGGATACTGTGAGAGAGACATGAACCTCACAACCAAAGACATACTCTCAACCAATCAGTGAGCTGTGTGAATACCTCCATAACAGACTTCACATGTGAGAGTCTGCACACACATCAAACCTTCATGACTTGATCAAGTACGAGGAACAGAAAGGAATGACCTGGAGATATTAAAGACTGATGTTTTCTCTTGAAACCTCTCAGATGACATTTTGTACATTTGTTGTAAATAGAAACTGGGACTCAGTTTCATTTGAAGGACTAAATCTTCGTATTTGAACTGTGACGTCAGCGTGTCCGTGACTCTGCAGGGGTGCATCTCAGCACATCTCCAGCAGATGGCAGCATTGTCCAACAAACTGGCTCTTGAGTTGACAAAGCGCAACTTGAGCAAGTCACAGACACAACCCCAAACACCAAAAGGTGTTTGGGGTTGTTTCCATGAACTCTTCATCCATGAACTCTTCATCCTCAGTGGAGGCAGCTGGAGCTGGAGGGACACGGAGAGGAGAGTAAAGGAGAACAAAACAAAGAGAGAGAGGAGATCCTGTCAGGAGGGTGGGAAGGATGGGATGGTTTTTCAGGTAGAGAGGTAAGCCATCAGTCAGAGACGAGACAGCAGGCCGCCGCAGGCCGAGCAGAGACGAGAAGAGACGAGGTGTGAAGAGTCTGCAGAGACAGAGCGAGTGCAAACAGGCAGCGACTGTGAAGGTTTGGATTGGAGGAGGAGAGAAAGGCTGAACAAGAATATCCTACATATCGTATATATCTGATCATTTTTTGTTATTCATGCTGTTCTGCGCTGCTGTTGTCAACAGACTGTTGTCATGGAGACAGGACGGGGACATGCAGCTCTTTTCTGCTCAGCTCACAAACGCTTCACGCAAAACTTCTCCCGAGCGCACAGACGGCGCTTCTCCGTCCGTGCAGGTGGACACGGGGGCCGAACGCCGACCGCAGTCTAAGACAGCATGAAAGAGGAGCGTGAACATGTGGATTCATATACAAACAACCATGAAAGAAGAAGAAGAAGAAGAAACAACTAAAAGTAGAAGAAGAAAAGCAATAAGAAAAAGAAGGAGAGAAAAACAAGAATTAAAGGGAATGAGGTGAAGAAGAGGAATAAAAAAAAGAAGAAGAGGAAGAAGAAGAAAAACATAAAGGATGAAAAATGAAAATAATCAGGAAATACGAGAAGGGAAGAGGAGACACATCAGGGAGGAGAATTTAGCGCCAGTTAAGAAAGAGAGAGAACAAATAAAGAAAAGGACGAGAAGGAAATGTTCTGTGATTTCATTGAATTAGTAAATCACTCGATCGATCATCATTTGTGTCTTTACAGAAAGAGAAGGTGTCATTGTTCAGAGGAGCAGGTTGAGACACTTCCTCGCCGCTGAGGTGAAGGTGGCAGCAGGCCGGCGCCGGCGGCGGCGACACAGAGCGATGGAGGAGGCTGATAGAGTCAGATCACCTCGCTGACGGTGCGCCGTGCGTTAGCTACAGAGGTGCGTGTGTGACGGTTCGGCGAGCACGTGGTCACGTGACGTACCTCAGGCCTGCAGTCAGGAAGCGCCGCCCTTAACTTCTAGGATTTTGTTTCTTTCACGGGTCTCCAGCACGGCGCTCTGCAGGTCATCACAGGAAGTTCTGTGATGGTGCACGTTACTTCTGAATACGTCTTCTTTTTTATTCTTGGCCAGATGCGGGGTCTTCTAAATCTCGTTTTGGTTATCATATAAGTAAGGGGCGGGGGGGGGGGGGGGGGAATCTGTCACGATGCTTTTTCTGTAAGTGACAGACATGCTGCCATCATGTCAGAGCTGATCTCTTGATGCAAAACTGTAATGGATGAGAGTGACGGACGAAATAGCTTTTAATAGATTTTATTGGTGCAGTTTGTAGATGTTTTTTTGTAAATTATTCTGCAGACTCCCACGCTTAAGGTTTGAGGACCCCGAGGGGTTCCTGGGACCCCACTTTGAGAATCACTGCCTTAGTGGGTAGTGTGCCACATCGTGCACCAAAAGCTTGAGTCGGGGGGTCGAAGGCGTGAGCTCAGTGGGTCCGGCAGGCTGCAGAGACAAACATTCATCATACATGGCAGCGCTGCACTGCGCATGTAAATCTCTCCCATTGTTTGCCCGTCTTTGTTCTTAACGTCGAGAAACAAGAGAGAGAGAGAGAGAGAGAGAGAGAGAGAGAGACAGAGAGAGAGAGAGAGAGAGAGAGAGAGAGAGAGAGAGAGAGAGAGAGAGAGAGAGAGAGAGAGAGACAGAGAGAGAGAGAGAGAGAGAGAGAGACAGAGAGAGAGAGAGAGAGAGAGAGAGAGAGAGAGAGAGAGAGGGCATATTGTTGTAAAGTCAAGCAGCTCTGATAGGCTACAGATGCTTCGGTGGGCGAGCGAGGAGGCACTGATCCCTCTCTCTCTCTCCCAGTCTTTTCATTGTTCCAGTGCTTCAGCCAATCTCCTTCCCCCTCTCTCCTCCAATTTCTCCTCTTTTTTTGGGTCCTTCTTCTGAACCGCTCACGTCTTTATTGGTACACAATGTACAGGGTTGGATTTATTCCTGTGTGACGGATCTATTTTGATGACATTAAGAAAAACACTTTGGGTATAAATGACAATAATCAGGGACTTGGCTTCGCTGACTAACAGGTGGGTGTGTTTGTCACGTGTTTGTCCTCCCGGGTCGGATTTTGAGGATAAGACATGAGGCGGAGGCGCAAGGTGAACAGCAGTCTTCAATCAACGCTAAAAAGAATACGAGATCAGATCCAGGGAGGCTAACAGGTACAGGGGACGAAGGTCGGGGCAAGGTCAAAACGGACAAGCGAGAGAGCTGAGGTCTAAAATGAAGAAATAAATCCAGAAACCTCACTCCTCCTAATCATGAATGACTCCTCGAATTTTCCGTCTTCATCGCTTCATATCTGCATCAGTCTGCGTACTGATGTCCCACATCTGCGCCGGTCCAAAACAAGTAATTCCCCGTCTTTCCAAGCGTTCCAAACACCCTCATTTACAGCAACGAGAGACGACTGAAAGTGAAACTCCGAAAACTGAAGACGTGGACACGGATCAGTATAAACAGAAGACGTGTGGTCAGTGTGTCTCCCCTCTTATTTCACATCAGTCCAGTTCTGAGCTCTTTGCACCGGCTGCCAGTCTGTCAGACTACCAGCCAGGTCCACGTCTGGTCCAGGTCTGCAGTCTGTCCACAGAGTCAGAGCCAAACATGGAGGAGCAGCATTCAGCTTCTATGCTCCCTATATCTGGAACAAACTGCAGCTCAGCTGAAGCTCTTTTAAATCCAGTTTAAAGACAGATTTTAATCCTCCTCCTAACTTTGAACTCTTTTTACATTTTTCCTTAAATTAATTTGATTTGAATAATTTTTTGCTTGAACACGATTTAATTTTTGAATAATTTAACAGATTCAGTTTTAATGTTTCCCCCCTGTCACGATGCTTCTTGTTGTCTTGTGTGAAGCCCTTTGAGTTGCCTGCTTGTTGAAACGTGGGACATAAATAAACGTGTTCGTCTCTGCTCGTGTCCCCGGCGCCGCGCTCTCGCTCTCACTGCCTGCTGTACTTCAAATGAACGCCTCTGCAGGAAACACCGGAGGGGAGTCAGGAGTCACACTCAAGTTCTTCTACAACACCATAATGAAGCACCTGCGACACACAACGACAGCGTGTGTGTGTGTGTGTGCGTGTGTGTGTGTGTGTGTGACTGTCATGGATTCATAGACACAGTCAGCGTTCACACCTGCTCCTCCTCCTCCTGCAGATATCCTGGAAAGCTCTCGGACCTCCTGATTCCAACATCGTCCGTGCCGGTGGCGCTCCAGTTTTGTGCACACTCTCAGAGTCTGGGAGGTGAGCGCAGCTGCACACACGTCAAACAACACGCTGCTTCGTCCTGCTCAGGTTCTCTGATTGGTTGTTCCTTCGGGGGCCTTTTGGCGTTTCCTCGTCGGACTTCCTGTCGGCGTTGTTGCGTTGTGAGCAGCTTGACGCACCTGGTTGAATCTGTTTAATTACCTCTTCAGGCCTTCGTCGGAGCGTCTCCGAGCAGAAAAGTGAGAATTGGTGAGACTGGAGCGCAGGGGGAACGAAGAAGTAATGTGTTTGTTTGTTTGACTCGTTTTTAATTTGAACGTCGTCCCTCAGTCAGCACACGTCTCCTGACTGAGACCTCCACCAGGGAGTGCAGTTTCATTTAAAGAGCCCGGGGGATTCCTCCTCTTCATTTCCGAGTGTTTATTTTCCCGCCCGTCGTCTCACTGGAGGGCGTCTGTCCGACGGGGAGTTCTAGGTTTGGATTTGTGATCAGTGTTGTTGTTTGGCATGCATGTAGCACACACCCCACAGAGACAATCTGATGGGAGGAAGTGAAAGAGATTAATGAAGTTCCTCCTCAGGAACACATCCAAGAAAAAAAAAAAAAAAAAAAGTTGTTAAGCCAAGCAGACAAATGCACGGTCTGTTGCTCCTGTTTGGTTTTTTGCTCCATGATGCTGCAAAACTCTGTGACGGGGAAGTCGTTGAGATTTTCTGTGTCTTTGCACCAATTTAAAGGTGGGCGAGGTCACAAGTTCGTCCTCGCAACGAGCAGCTGCTGCTCTACAGACCTTCAGAAGGTCACATCTCATTTAACCGCTAAGCTAACGGCTGGCCGAACGATTGGGAGCGAGCTCTGACTCCGCCCTCCTCGCCTTCAGGCTGCCTGGAGAACGATGATCTCGCACTGTGAGTGGTGTAAAGATCAAATTTAAAGAGATCGTCACGGACGCCACGATTAATATCACACATGTGGGATATTTTAGGATTTAAACTCTTCATGAACGGGTGTGACGGCTGACACAGATAATCTGTGTTGTCCATTTCTCACACTGTCTTTAAATTATTGTTTTTTGTCTTTGTACGGAAAAAAGCAAACAGGCGGCGTCCAGTCCTCCATCGAGCATAATACAACAACCAGGAGGAGGAAACGTGTCGGCACACAAGTAGACGTTTCTGATAATGTTGTTGAGTGTGTGTGTGTGTGTGTGTGTGTGTGTGTGTGTGTGTGAGTGCTCTGTGAGTCAGAGCTTCATAGTTGAAGTTTGAGAGGGTTTGGGTTGGACAGCCAATGATTTTTAAGAGAGCAGAGTTGTTTTTGTAGTGTGTGTGTGTGTGTGTGTGTGTGTGTGTGTGTGTGTGTGTGTGTTTGTGTGTGTGTGTGTGTGTGTGTGTTGGGGGGGAGAGGTCGTGAGTGAACAGTTCAAGAAGGTGGCGAGAAAATGCTGTGGAGCTGTGTTATTTAAAGGAGCGTCCAACATGTACTGTAAGAGCCTCAGAGAGTCTCTTATAGTACACACACACACACACACACACACACACACACACACACACACACACACACACACACAGCACTTAGTCACCTGAGCACTCTTCTGAGGACAGTTTCTGTTGGAGCTTTGATGAACTGACCCGTTCAGCTGTAGTTGCAGGTGAAACGTGTCTGTGTTTGAAATTCATTCCAAATTGTAATCCCCCCCCAAAAAAAACAAGTACCAAAGTAAGTTTCCTCTCAGCTTCATGTTGGAGAAGCTGAACCTGCTCTCTGATTTGTTCTGGACATATTTCTCTGGAACAAAGTTCATAGAAACTTTCTCCTGGAGACGAAGAGGAATACAACTTTTTACGATACGATCCTCGCATCAGAAGGATTAACTCTCTGTGCTGGAGCGTGATCTGTAATCGCTCTGGGATCCTCTCCTCAGAGAGCACGTCGCTAGGTTTGGAACTGGTCCCAGTGTGTGTGTGTGTGTGTGTGTGTGTGAAAATGAGCTGCTCGACATCCTGCACACGCTCCCTCTGTCTCCGTCACACGTGCACCTGCTCAAGAGCCCATTGTCGTCAGCACACACCTAAGGCTCCACTCTGACAGACACAGAATGAACAGAATTAAATGACGGCGACCAAAGCGTGCACAGGGCTCGACATAAAGCACGACGTAAGGAATGGGATGCAGGTAAATGAGCGTAGACCTCCCAGCAGGAGACAAACACATTTGAGTTAAACCACACGTGTAATGCTGCTGCACGGGATCGCTGCCAGCAAAGTTCTGTTGTGTTCTTTTACACACAATCAAAGAGCCTTTCTGTCTGAAGCAGAGGGAACCGCCGATACAGCCGTTATGGAATAATTTGGTGTTTTTTAACTGGGGTGATGTGAGGTACTTGTCAATATTTATAAGACAGGAGATGAAGGTCAGCTCGGCCGCTCGAAGGAGAGAGAAGCTATCAGACAGGGTTGTTTACTCGGGTCAATATACAGTATGCTGAGACAATTCAGAGCAAGCTATCCTCTTAAAGGAGCAGCCAGTATGTCCTCCTTCTAACTTTAGATTCTGCTCCTGAATGCTCTGGATCTGATTGGACCAGAGAAGGTAGGCGGGTCTTTGAAGGCCGTTTTGGACGCCCCTGGGTTTGCCAGATATGAGAGCAGTTATCAGGTGAACAGGTGTTGCAGCGATGGAAGCGGGCAGTGGAACTGCTTCAGATAGAAGTGATTGTACCCGAGCTAAAAAGCCTCTGCATGTTTCTAATAAGCTCCAGCAGCAGAAAGCTGCTCAAACTAGGATCAATGTTGGAGATGAAACATGGAGAGAGGTTAGAACGCAGAAAGCTTTACAGACCCATGCAGAGCTGGCTAAACACTGAAGCTACAGTGTCCACCACATGCTGAGCTGGCTAAACACTGAAGCTACAGTGTCCACCACATGCTGAGCTGGCTAAACACTGAAGCTACAGTGTCCACCACATGCTGACCTGTGTGAGAGGAGGGGGGGAGACAGCTCTCTGCGATGATTAGAGTTTAGACTGCAGTACTCATTTTAAACACTAGGGGGTTCGAGTAACAAAAAGCAAAAACACCCAGAAAGCATGCTAAAATGCGTTATGGCTTTTGTCTTTTTGAAAACGACTTGACTCACATTGATGGCGACATGACGCCGAGGATTCCAGCCGGCTGACGTCCGGAGAGTCTCTGGGGCTGAGAGAAGCTCCTGCTGTCAGAACTAATCAGAGCCTGGTGATGATCGAAGAGAAGTCTTCATCTGGACAGATTAGACACCATGATAATCTTCCAGCAAATACAAATAGTGTTCAATGAATTAAAACAGAAGAGTATTCAGAAAAATAAGTGGAAAGTCGTTGGAGTTAATATGCTCGTGGAGGAATAATCAGTCAGAAACAGAATATACTTCGTCTCCTGCATGAGTGTAATTTTAGCTCGTGCACTTTCTGTCCTCGCCTCCGTTCTTTTCATTCCCACCCTGGAACACATTTTGAGCCTCCTCAAACTTCCCACTGGGGAAATCTGGGGACACGAGCAGGGCAGTCACGCTTTTTATTAATGTTCTAACAAGGCTTTAATTAAAGTAACAGAGACAGAAACATGGTAAAGACCATACGCCCTTCCACCCATGATGGCTGCCTCCTCCTATATAGAGACAGGAAGTGAGCGTGTTAGCCGCACATGCAGGGTGTGTGCATGCATACGCACAGAATGTTCTTGAGGCATGCTAACACCAGATCTGATCTTTAATAACTTTAATCAGATGTAGAATGATTTACCGTGTGTGTGTGTGTGTGTGTGTGTGTGTGTCTGTGTGTGTGTGTGTCAATGACTGCCTTAGAGGCCATATACTGTGAAGTGGTATGATTACAGGTGTAGTCACAGCAATCACAGCCCACGCTTTTTCAACGTGTTAAAGAAATGTTTATGTAAGTGTGTGTGATGTGTGTGTGTGTTGTGCCCGACGTTTTTGCACTTTGTGGACTGTGAAATGGCAGGTTAATGGAAGAGCTGTGTGCCTACCTCATCTAATAACATAAAGAAATACACACACACACACACACACACACACACACACACACACACACACACACACAGGGTTAGTCTCCCTGCAGTTAAGAATCAGACGTGCAGATGAGTATCAGGATGCAACAGAAGTTTTGAATGACGTGAAGGAAGAAAGAGGGATGACGTAGTGTACAACCGTCCACTAGGGGGCGAGCTCCAGGGATACTGAAAGGCTACTAATTAGCAACAAGAAGCGATAAGAAGAGCTTTGAGACTTCGGCTGAGTCCTTAATGGACACAAGTATCTTCTACATCCTGTACGTTTGTGTTTTTAAAGTTAATTTCATGGCTGTACTGTTATGTTGTTTTTTTCTCTGCTTTGCAAGGTGAACTTGAGTGTTTTGAAAGGCGCCTGAAACAAAGCTAACCTTTGGAGCTAAAAAATTAAACTGCAGTTCCACTTGAGGCTGGGTCCATGAGACCCGTAAGTCCCCTCCCCCCAATTCAAGAAGGCTGTTTTTTAACAGCAGAAATTAACATGTTTACAACCTGGTTCAAAAAGCTGGCGCGATTTAACGGTTAGCTTAAAACACGTCTCAGCTCCAGCTCTTACTACCAATTTCCAAAGTCTGTAGCCCCAAGAACTACGACGCCGTTTGCAGGCTGTCTAGCCAACGCTCCAGCGCCGTCTCCTGTGATGTGCGTGTGTGCACAGGTTCTTCAGAAGTGGACCCATGTGGGGGAAGGACGCGCGCCATCCGACAGAGCAAAACCACGGAGCTGACTCGATGCAGCGTGCTCAACTTTGTTGAAATTAGCAGTTAGCTCGCTGCTAGGCTGCTTGAAAGCAAGCATGAGAAAGCATTTCCAGCAAGCTTTCAGCGCCCCCTGCAGGAACGGTTGGGTGACATTAATACTGAAAGTCTACGGTTCTTCACTTCAGGTAATGCCGTCCTCTTTTGGATGGTTAGTTTGACAGTTGTCCAGCTGGCTGAGTGTGTGTGTGTGTGTGTGTGTGTGTGTGTGTGTCTTCAGACCACAGAGGGTGAGTCGATCAGCAGAGACAGAGAGGCTGTGTGTGTGTGTGTGTGTGTGTGTGTGTGTGTACTGTACACGCATCAGCGTGTGGGCAGACAGCAGCAGTGTGAAACATGCTGATGGTAATGAAGGCGGTAGAACTAGGGAAGAGGTGCAGAGGAGGTCAAGTAGACCACAGCGAAGCCCACACACACATAGACACACACACACACACACACACACACACACACACACGATCACACAACATGCATGGTGGATGTGCACAGTACAGCGAGCACACACATTCACACACCTTTACAGCTCCACCCTGCTGACTTAGAGGACAATGCAAATGCAGTCAGGGATGAGTAATAACACTGCAGATACACACACTCTGCTCCACACACCCTCGTCAACACGGACCACACACGTCCCCCCTTTTTTTTTCTGGCAAAGATTTTCCAGCTTCTAATTTCTGACAAAGCAGCTCCAGCGTAGACCTGGGGCTCATAATAAGCAGCCTGTAAAAATAGAAGCACAGGGTGTACACATGGAGCAGATGGTCGGCTTCCAGAAAATGCTAATTCTGTTAAAGCGGCGCACAGCAATGCAAGGAGTACAGGCGCTTATTGTGAGGAATGAACAAACAGCACAAGAACAACAACATATGTTGAGAACAATGCATGAAGAAATTAAAGAATTCTGAGGGCTCAGACGCAAAAAAAAAAAAAAAAAAAAAAAAATCTGAAAACGTTCATTTAGAGATCAAGGAAGAAAAATAACGACGAAAACAAAAAAAGGTCTTTTTACACCGACGTGGAATCAGTCTTAAACTCGAGAACACTTGTTGAAGGTCTTGCCCTGGACTCTCTGAGTGGGCGGACTCTTGATTTTGACGACTGATCTTTCTCGTTTATTATTTTGATTCTCAGGAAAAACGCCACATTTTCAAATTAAAACAATAAACTCTCCAAGCAACGGCCCTTGGTTACCATGGGAACAGTTCAAAACACACCCACATACTCCTCATGCAGTTTGCAGACAACCGGCTGCAGAGTCACGTTTGTGCAAAGTCCTGAACCTGTAACGACGCCGTTTTCGGCTTCGCACCCTCTGCTTGTTAACAGTCGAACGTTTAGGTGGGGAGGGCGTCACAGCACAGCGTGTTGCACCCAGTGACCTTCGATGGGCGCCAAACCTCACTCCTCCTTATTGTTTCTTTCAGGTTTCTCAAATCATTTTCTGTTCCATCTTAAAGGCACGGTTGGTCATTTTCGAAAACTAGCAAAGAAGTGTGAACGAAGCACAGATTCTCTTTGTTCCTTTTTCACAGAGTTTACGTTATTCATTTCTGTCAGGACCTAAAGACAATTTCAACCAAAATCTTAAAAAGTAGATTTGGAGGAAATTACCGGCCTTTAATCTTTAAATTGAGTAGAAGATAGATAGATAGATGGATGGATGGATGGATGGATGGATGGATGGATGGATGGATGGATGGATGGATGGATGGATGGATGGATGGATGGATAGATAGATAGATAGATAGATAGATAGATAGATAGATAGATAGATAGATAGATACTTTATTGATCCCGAGGGAAATTCAAGAGAAGGCGAATTATTCAAACATCTTGCAACAAATACAACAAAATGATGCCAAGTTTGTTT